>NC_046160.1:106430311-106494982 GCF_011064425.1 Rattus rattus | reverse complement strand
AGTGAGCCCATTGGATGGGGGAAAAGAGGTCATTGCAGGCAAGGAATGGATTAAGACTCACACAGGAGAGTGCAATGGCTTTGGACCTCAAAGCAGTTCATGGTTTGATAATGTTTTCCTGTGGAAGCCGAACACTTGTGAGTGACAGCTCAGGAGAGAGGTGGAATGATCAGATAACGGAGGGCTAACAAATCTGAGAATCAAGCCTCAATCTGAAGGCTGTATGATGTACATCGTGGCTTTTCAAAAGACGATGATGGTACTGAGAATGTGTTATAGGTTAATGTATTAAATGAGCGGGAGGGGATGAGATGAGAGGAAGAAGGGACTCATGGGACAGTCAGAGTCATTTAAGGGATACACACCAAGCGAAAATGGAGATGAGTAGGCAGTTGATGGATGGATGAGGTAGGTAGATTTGATGGGATTTAAAGTCTGATGATGGACAAATGTATTGCCATGGTTGAGAGACAGTCAGTGGCCTTTGGGGTCTCACGGGCTTACAAAAGAAGTGATGGCTGGACACAGCAGTTTGTTCAGCTTTTTGTTTATGCAACAATCGGTATAAACCAACTCAGTTAAATGAGATTGACCTGGTTCAGATTTTCCGAGCTTTAGGCCCAGAGTCAGTTGACCTCATTGCATTCTGGCTCCTGGCAAGGTTCTGCCATGGTGGAGGCAGGCAGTAATGGAATAGAGAGTTGGAGCGAGAACAGGGTCACAGTATCCCTAATAAAGGTGTGTTTCTAAGGGTCCAGAACAAACAAACAAACAAACAAACAAAACCCAAAAAACGAACAAAAACAAAAAACAAAATACAAAAAAAACAAAACTGAAAACTCTTGTAATTAACTATCAAGTTAATCAATGTTGGTTTGTCACCATGGAAAATTAACACAACTCCCAAACCATCTACTTTTTTGTTAATTAAAAGTTTGTCTTTCGGGGACTGTAAGCCACAAAACTCCTATAATCACTAAAATATAAATAATGCTTATATTTATTATTGGATTATAATATTAGAATTTATAATTATAATAATATATAAATATAATAATATAATTAAAATAAGTATTATAAATAACATTTATTTTGGGTTCTGGATGAAAATTCTTTTACACAGCTCTCAAATCATTCCAGTACTTTTGGATGATAGGATTATCTTTTATCTCATTTTATTGTCTCTGTGTCCGTCTTGAGAATTATGGACTGTATTTGTGTGGGTCTTTGGGAGGACTCAATTCTCATACAGTGGTTGTCTCTTTTTGACCACAATCAGTGTTGGGTTTTAGTGTTGCCCAACATTATTTAGGCTGTTTTAGGCATGTATCTTCATATAATTTTAGTGTTGATTCTTTGGTACTCACAACTTACTAGGTTTTGATGGGATCCCACTGAGTATGCATTAATGTGTATAAATACAAATATAACTAGTTACTCTCTACTCTTCTTATGTAAGAAGGTTAAACAAGGTAATACTCAGGTTGGCACTAATCATCTTTATGGTCGGTAAATGAAATAGTGTTGCTTCCAAAAATATAAAAATTTACACTTGTTACACTACATAGCTATTAAAGAAAAAATTGAATTTTCAAGTAGAATATTAATGGTCCAGAGATTTTAATAAAATCTTTTTTTCTAGATCCAATTGTAAGATATAATTGCCCATCTAAACATACAAATCCCAGTACCATCCATCCCTTAAGAGCATTAATAACAACCTGTAAATACACAGAGCGGAATCTTAACATCACCTGCCATGGCTTCTCTCCCTCTTCCTTCTCTCTCTCTCCTTTCTCCCTCTTCTTCCTTTCCATTCCAGTAGTCTCCTCTTCCTTCAAACTTTTCTCCCACCCATCCTTCCTTCTCCTCCAATGACATGTCTCTTTCTATCCTGTATCTGCCCCTCACCTGTATTTTACATATTCAATGGGGAGAAGGTTCTGCTGAAGTCACCTGAGTCCTGAGTATGTGACTAGGCAGCTGTCCTTGGGGCACAGTGGAATTAGCATCAAAATACAGATAACTCTAGGGCAAAGCACAATATTTCCCCCTTTTTGTCTAGTTAAAAGGCCTTTTCACTTATATATAAATTGAGTACAATTATTACCATTCTACAATTTATAAAACATATGATATACTCAACACCCAGTCTGTAACTATATCAGTTAAACAGAACATTTAGTTATTCATTCCAGCTTAAAAGGCTTAAAATCTTTATTATAAGTTGGCTAGCTTGTATACTATCTGATAACTATCTAATAAAATATGTATTTTCAGAGATAAACAGCCTGATAGGCTCTGAAACTATAATCAGTCTTCAATCCTGTCAGAAATCTGAGAATGACCAAATATCTATACACATAGAAAGCCTAACACGGCTTCCAGAACTGAGAGGTTGTAGAGACAAATCTCCACTAGCACAGTCCTCTGTTAGCAATGTGTGAGCACAAGTCTTCAGCCTTCTGACCCAAAATCAACTGATAGACTCTTGAAATGCAGATTTTTGAAGGGCTAATCACCCTGTCTTGGCAGAGTTTATCAGTCAACTATTCTGCATAATGTGTCCTTTTCTGGACAGTATCAGTCTGCAGATGAAACAGGCAGTTTTGTCCAGTGGCTGCCTAGCCACAAGTATTCCCTCACCTGGAGGTCGAGATGTTCAAATTCTTCATTAAATCTGCCAAAGGGGAACTGTTAGGAGCAGATATGTCTCAACAAAAGATAAATAACTTTAAATCTCATATTTTGTGGATTTCTGACATTTTTGAAAACAATCTATTTATATGACGCAATCTAGACTATTGTCTTTATATCTTAAATACTATCTTGAAAGTACTCTTACAAACTCAGAGCCATGAATTTGCTATTTGGCCCTTAAATCACATGTGTAATTAACTCAGAAGTTTGTAATGACATCAATAGGACTGGCTCTAAACCTTGTACTTTTAAACTTTTTTGACAAATAAATTCTATACCAAAGCAAATATATGATTTTTAGTTACCAAATGAGATTATGACCATACAACTCAATCTACCTAATTCCTCGCTGTTAAATTACAAGCAGTTTTAAATTCTTCATAAAAACAACATTAGAATAACCACATCCAACCCCCCAAAAGTCCAGGGAATTGGGGCAATGACTCCTCCATAACTTCTTCAAGCTGTACATGGGCGTTGAGATATATCCTTGGGGGTAGGGGGTAGGAAGAATGAAGCAAATGCTGTAGCCTGTAGCCAATGTGTCCTGACTGTACCCAGCTGAAAGTCCTTGAGACCAGGAAACCAAGTAGGCACACTCTGCAAAATACAACTCTCAAGACAAAAGTTCAGAATCGAGATATCTTGTTTGATTCTCTTTACTCAGTTTTTTCAGGCAGTCTACCTCTATCAAATCTAATCAGTATGACTCTGTGAGGTAAAAATATGGAATGCTCCATGAATTTACGTGTCATCCTTGCTCAGGGGCCATGCTATTCTTCTCTGTATCGTTCTAATTTTTAGTATATGTGCTGCCGAAGCGAGCACGTAAAATCTCTTCTTGGAACCTAACAGTAATCTTTAGTAAAAGAAAGACAGAAAAATTGAAATGCAATCTAATAACTAACTGCTCTTCCTGTATTCACTTATATTTTCTTCAATTGGTTTTTTTCTTCGTTTGTTTTCTGAGATGCCACAAACAAATCTCAGCCATGGCTTCCTGAAGATGATGTTTACCAGGAGTTTGTCTGGCATTTCCATTCCTGACACCCAATAGCACAGCCAAGGTGTCCATCCAGTCACTTGCTTTATCTTTCTGTGACTCTATTATGAAACAGAACATGTTGACATCAGATGAGGCATAGAGTGAGGAACACACCTGACACAGAGCACTAAACTAGCTTGTCTAACAAAATAAACCACGTCTGTAGAATACCCACGGTAATCTGAGGATGTATCATGTGGGATTATCTACCTTGGAAGCAGTGTTTATCACAGAACAGTAAAGCAGTACCAATGACCTTTTACAGTCTGATTCTTTGTTTACTTAGTCACTTTTCATTCAGATGTTGTTTGGAAAGGATTTTGGTGAGTTTTAGACCTCTTTGATTTTATCCCCCTTCAATTAAATATCTTTGCCCAGAATATTAGGACTTCCATCCTCTAATCTCGGCAAATATTTACTGTGTTTGGTCAGTTCTCTTTAATAAGTGATAGCCTCATCTATACTCAGAAGTATAAGGACCATAGCATATTGTCATTAAGCGATTCATAGATAAAAATGATTTATAATTATAAAATGCTCTAAAAATAGTGAGCTCACCACAACTTTAAAAACTCATGGAAGTTTATTCTCAAATTTCCTTGAGAGGCAGACTGTGTTTGTTAACTGGACTTGTGGAAAGTACAGAATAATCATTAGACATTCCAGAATTCATCTGCCAAGAAACAATTATGAATCCCAGCAGGAAAAAGAAAGACATGCTCTACTCAAAATAGCAAACATACCCTGGGACAGAATTACCAGGAGAAGTTTGAAAAGGAGAGTAATTTGAAACAAGAAAATAAATAGACCAAATTATGTTAAGGAGGTAAGAAGAGATCTAGTTACTGTAGCAAAGAGGAACTTAAACAAAGAAATAGTAATACAAACTGACTTAGTTACAAAGTCAATTGTTACCTTAGGACTTCTTCTAACTAGGATAGCATTAAACAAAGTACAACAGCTGTTAAATGAGATACCATATGGGACACTAATCTAAGAGAGACTTTGTAGTACTTTTGCTATCACAGAATCAGAGGACCTGTAAAGGGAGTAGGGAGAAGATAGGCAGGAAAGTAGAGAGGGACGGACGGAAAGAGAGAGGTGAAACCCATGTATACAACCAGCTGTCAGATAAATTTGAAGTTATCTGAGGTATGATTGTGAAGAGTTGAAAATAAATTAGTGATGACTCAATACTTTAATATATATTACCTTGAAGTATATTTTAATAAAATTTAATTACATAATTTATACTTCTTATACTTCCCTTTCCACTCTCTAATCTCCCTCTTATTCCCATCACTACCTTTCTAACTAATGACTCATTATTGCTTCACACACACACAAACACAGACACACACAGACACTCACACACACACAACACAACCTGCTGTATCTGTTTGGGGCTATTTATGTGTAGATGATTTCGTTGCTCAGTACCTTTTACTGGATGATCAATTGGTAAATGCAAACCTGGGAGAAACTAATTCTTCTAGTGTCAGCAGTTACTACTTGCCTGAAGTTCTTATATTTTTGCCCAGAATAGAAGTTGAAAAAAATTTTTGAATTATTTTTATTCTTCATTTTTCTTATTGCAAATTTTGTTTTCCTTTCAGCTCAGGAATATGTGACTCACTTAATGCGAAACTTATCTGGTTCCTCATTATCTATAGCAAATAGACAAATCATGGGAACATAGCAGAAATCTAATGAATGGTAAATTTTGCACAAAGTCTTGGCATGGCTAAAAGCATTTGCAATATCCACCCTTTGACTAACAATCAAAGCTTATTTTTGACCAGTAGAATTGTAGGTTCAAAGTAGCCAGGGAATCTGTAAAATTCCCCAAAGCACTTCTGTTTTAATCTATTTTTATTCTTAATCAGGCCTCGCTGCTCAAACGTAGCAGATGTGCAGCTTGACCTTCATGTGGGTCCTGAACAACTGGAGTAGGGGTTTTCCCAAAAGTTGTTACCCTTTGGGATATGAGGGATATGTTCAACTAGCTGGGCTGCATGTCTGACCTAAGCGAGAAAGGAAGTACCTATTCTGACAGAGACCTGAAGTAGGAGGGATACCCAGGGAGGGCCTCACCTGCACAGAGGAGAAGGGAGAAGGGAGAAGGGAAGGACAGTGGGAAAAGGTGACCCGAAGGGGACCAGTAAGTGGGATATAACCCCATTTTGGAAACTAAGTTAAAAAGAAGGAAAACAAAAATGCCTGATCACCATTTGTTACTGCTAAATTAATCTTCTCTCCAGAAAAATATTCAGTTTTCCTTTTTAAGTTTCTTGCTGTGCTCTCTTTTTCATGTTTAGCATTTTATTTATCTCCTGCTTTTTGTTTTGTTTTCTATTCCTGTTATAAACACCAAAAGCAACTTGGAGAAGAAAAGGTTTATTTCACCTAACAGCTTACAATCTATCATGAAAGTATGTCAGGGCTGGGACTCAAGAAGAAATTCAGATTCAGGAACTGCAAAGCAGGCCATGGAGGAATGCTACTTACTGGTTTGTTCCTTCTGACCTATTCAGCTTGCTTTGGAATATAACCCAAGATGGCACTGCCCACAGTTGGCTGGGCCATCCCACATCAAGCAAAAAAAAATGTCCCTAGTTCCTGTCTACAGGTCAGTCTGATAGAGATGTTCTCTCAACTAACATTTCTTCTTAGAAGATGACTTTAGCATGTGTCGGGTTGACAAATGAAACACTGACTACCACAGTGGATATTTACAGCATATATCAGTATATTAACTGACTTCAGACAAAAGACAAGAGTGGCAACTTACACAGAAGAAATACTAATTTTGTTTGGGGTTTTAAGAGTTTCACTCCAAATTTAATTCTGTGGTGTTTTGACTAACGGTGAGGATGAAGATGATGGCAGAAACAATAGAAGAGGGAACCTCTCCCTTCAGCAACAAGCAAAGCAAAGGGAAAGGGAAGTGGACGAGAGTCCTAAGGTCCTCCCTAACAGCCTGTCCCAGGGTCCCAGGTCCACCACCCCTTCTAAACGCTACACAATTCCATAAAGCAATTAGCAAACGGGTTATAAGGAGATACTTCAAATATAAACTATGATGAATTGTGACTGTCCTGTTCCCAGAGAATATCTTCCCCTAACATTTGGGTTTTTTCTAACCTTCATTCTCTGTCTTTGTGTAAGCCTTCTATTTAAACTCAAGATAGTCCTAATCTACAGATGACATTTTCTACTTTAAATTTATCTTTTTAAGCAGTTTGTATTAGGAATCTCAGCACTATAAAGCAGTGATTCCCATGCTTTTAGACTTGAAACTTTCTGGAAATTTTATTCAGTTTCTTGAGGGGGAAATATTTTATTTTCCTGAAAATAAACTAATTCTTGATTTTTTTTAAAAGACAGTGTGTTATGAGATAAAGATGGAGAACAGAGTCCTCTGCATTCACACATATGAACAGAAAGAGAGAGAGAGAGAGAGAGAGAGAGAGAGAGAGAGAGAGAGAGAAACATAGAGAGAGAGAGAAACATAGAGAGAGACTTGCACAAATGTGTGTACATCATGCGTGTGGGCATGCCTGTGTGCGTACACACACGCACGCACACACACACACACTCTAGTTCAAACTCCTTTTAGACCTTTTATTTCCCTACCTCTCATCCTGGAACTTGATTATATTACACTATGTTTTTTTAGAAGTAGCCTCTATCTCAAAGGATACTACCCTTTCTCCTCTCTTTACTTTATGTATAAGTAAAATTATAAAATGTAACTATGCAAATGATGTGTTAGGATGCAAAAATTACCTGATCCTTGCAGGATATATTTTTAATCAGGAATGACAACATAACTAAAACATTAATAAAGATCTTAGTTTACTTATTCAAAATATGAAAAAATAATTTTTGATTCAGTCCAAAATTTCTACAACTTTATGTTTAATCAAGAGTTTTGTGGAAATAAATTGTCAACCAAAATTTAGTCTTTGAAGTTTAAAAGGCTGGAGATAGACACTTTTGTTCAATTATCTGTTAGTTGGGAACACATATGTTACCTTACGAAAATTATATAGACTTAATTACCATCAAGGAGTTCATATATATAAGGCTGAGGCCCTGAGAATTCATAGTACTTAATCACTATGTTGAACTGGAATAGACCTGTTTTTGTGAAGAAAAAGTAGAAGAATAAGGGACAGGGGACGACAGGTTAACTGGTTTAAGCTAAAATCTGCTGTTGTTATTTCAATCTTTACTTCATTTTGGAAATTTCTATAAACATTTTTTAGATTAATTTGTTTCTGCATGTATTGTGGCTAAGTGAAAGCTACTGCTTGTATGAAGGTGTGTTCTGTTAAGAATGGAGAGATTGTTACTTCTTGATTCTAATAAAAAATTCCTACAGGCTTTATTTAAAGTTAAATTGCATAGTATCAGCTGGTGAAAACATTGCCAATAGAATTAATAAATCTATGACTTTGTATGAGCAGAAAAACAAATGAAACATTAAAATTGCTTAAAATTGGCACTCATACAGAATATAAAAATAAATCAGAAGAAAACTGAATTGCTATCCCACATTAATATAAATTCTCTGGGTGAAGTAAAGATTTATAACAAAATATTTGAGGAAGTCATTTTCTATAACATCTTTGTAGTTGATCCACTTAAGTAAGGTCCGTCTCCTCTGATTTGAGACACCATCCTTGGCTCTGCTAAGATTTTACAGATCTACAGGGGAAAACTTTCAGTGTACGGTGATGTGCTGTGTTTTACATAGCGTGTTGACATTTCCTTAATTATTCGTTTAGTTTTTAATTTGCAGTTTTTTGAAATAGGGTCACATATATCTGGCCTTAAACTCCATGGGTACCTGAAGGTGACACTCAAACCGTACCAGTGCCAGCATACCTAGATTCATTACATTTTGAAGTGAAATTTCATCATGGTTGTTTCATTTGCACCATCACCTTAGATTATAATTCCACATTTACCAATTATGTCATTGAATAAACTTGGAAATCCAACTCTCTACATTTCTTTCTATTGTCCCTACATATCATATTCATAGGAATTTGGTTTTCTCACAGAGGCTTAGGTAATGAATCTTTATAGTATATCCCCTTCAGAAAAGCCTGTCTTCTTTGTTTTGGGTGGTCAGCATCCTCTGCTCTTTCAAGATGTTATGAATATACCAAGAAATACTTTCAGTGTAACGTGTTGTGCTGTATGTTTTCCATTTTGTGTTGAATTCCTGTAATTATCATCTTAGTTTTTAAATTGCAGTTTTTTGAAATAGGGTCACGTATATGGGACCTTAAACTCCCTGGGTAACTGAAGGTAACATTGAAACCAAAACCTTTTCCATCTTAACAATCAGAACACCTAAATTCAATCCTGCCTTTTCTTTTTTCACTTATCTTCTTGATTTCTTACCTTAGAGAACATGCTTTATTTTAGACATACACAAATGAGAAAAAAGGAATAAGAAGAATGTAGAATACTTCAAATGCACTGATACTTTAAATTTTAATTTGTATTACTTTTATTTTTGAGATTATAATATAATCACACCTTTCCCTTTTCCCTTTCCTGACTCCAATCTCTTCCACATATCCTGTTCTCTTTCAAGTTTATAGCCTTTCTTCCATTAGCTGTTGTTGCAAACATGTGTGTGTGCATATTAGTCTCTCTCTCTCTCTCTCTCTCTCTCTCTCTCTCTCTCTCCCCCCCGCCAGGTGTGCGTGTGTGTGTGTGTGTGTGTGTGTGTGTGTGTGTGTGTGTGTGTGTGTATACAACCTATTCAGGTTTTAAAATATTACTGTGCTATATATATTTTCAGAGCTGATTTCTAGATAGTCAATTGCTATGTGCTCTTCCCTGGAGTAAATATACCTCCCACTATCAGCATTTCTTTTTCAATGTAGTTTTTGTGTGGAGGAAAAGCTTCATCATCTTTCCTTCCTCCTCTACTTTAGCCTGTCTATTGCTGGTGTCCTTGTTTAGCACATATGTATGCGTGTGTTGACATTTATATGGGTGAGACTATGGGCATAACTTCTGACACTATTAGGAGATACAATCTCACAGCAAATTCTCTGATTGTCTGGGTCTTAAAACCTTTAAGCCGGCTCATTTGCATTGCTGAGAAAGAGAGAGAGAGAGAGAGAGAGAGAGAGAGAGAGAGAGAGAGACAGAGAGACAGAGAGAGAGAGAGAGAGAGAGAGAGAGAGAGAGAGAGAGAGAGAGAGAGAGAGAGAACATTGTGCATTCGAGGATGTCAGAAGGCCAGTATTCCCTTGCTAATCAACTTGGAAGTTAGCTTTGTTCTGCCCCTCGGACATTCCTGGGACCAAGCTCATGCAACCACCCTGCGCCTTTACTCCTAGCCATCTCACTGGTACCACTTCCGTGCTCTTTAATGTGCCGCGAGTGCAGCATGGAGAATGCTGCTTTTCCTAGTCAGCAAGGAGGACACCTATCAAGGCTTTTGGTATATTACTTCATAAATACGTGCCCTCCAGTCATTGAACTGTTGGTCATAGATCTGAGAGTTCTCCAATATGTGGATTTCACCACCTGCTTATTACATCTTTAATCAAAATGTCTAATAAGAATCTCTTTTGACTGAGGGCATGTTTACAGTTGTTCACTGTCCCTGTCTTTCCTGTTTCTAGTTTTTTATATCCCCCTAACAACATTTGCAGAAAAATGAACACTATGAAACAAAGTCTCATTTGAGATAATTGAGACAATATATCTAGAGATATTTCTATGCCCTCTTGCCCACGGTTTGACAATCCCAGTGGTAAAGCAACAAGCCTGATTTTGCTTGTCTGCATACTGCTGCTCACATCCATCATACTGACAACACGATAGTATTGGGGCTTCGGGGACAAACTGCAAAGCAGACTTTGCTTCTGTCCCCAGAAGCATGTCAATGGCGACAGCACAAGAACATGAAAAGGTAATGTTGTCCCTCTCCTTTCTCCTCTGTTGCTCGCTACGTATCCTAAGGAAAAATTTTCCCTAAAGCCTATGATGACTCTTATAAAAATGGAATATGAATCTGTTTTCAAGCAATATGAATTACAAAGAATAATGCAGTGCTTTTTCTCATGATGCCAACTATATTTTTTTTCTCTAAAACAATGATGACCCAACAAAATATAGGACATTGGAAAAGCTGTTTTTCCAGAACACACCTACATACTGTTTGTTGCAAAACTACTGAGCTACTAGGGAGAATTGGTTTTAATAATTCACTCTTCATCTTCGATATAAAGGGTTTCTATTAAAAAATTCATAGCAAATGCAAAGTTTGGAAATGGCCTAGCCAATGGTTTGATCTGTAATATATTTGTAAGATGATAGCACTGTTGGCAGGTTGTGGAGTTGAGCTGCTGGTTCCTTCTTCAATGAAACCGGCCACGGGAATACACTTTGGAAGGGAAAATCTTATGTCTGCCTCCGTGCTCTTTATGTCTGTCAGATACCAAGGGATTTGTAGACTTATGCCACTGTGGTTCTTCTATGTTGATCTTGTGCCTTACCTTATATCCAATGAACGGAAGCCAGATAACTATGAATACATACCTCTGGAAGCTGTGAATCACAATAAATATTTTCTTTTTTAAACTGTTTCTCAGGTATTTTATAGTGTTCCTAAAAAAAATCCAGCCCAAATAACAAAGTGATGAAAACTCAGATTAATACTTAAAGACAGAATACAAAGAACAGGGTAAGAGAAGATGCAGGAAGCAATTAAGAAACATTGCCACAAATATTGTCACAATCCCATAGATCTCTACCCACATGCCTTAAAAATTACCTGGCTTTATCTTAGTCACTGTCTACTCTCTTTATATGCATGCCACTACTTTATATTCATGCACAAGGAAATATAGAAACAGATTTGCCCAGATCCTGACAAATGTGGAGGCAGATGCTCACAGCCAACCATTAGACTGAGAATGCGGGTCCCAATGGAGGAGTTAGACAAAGGGCTGAAGGAGCTGAAGGGGTTTGTAATCCCACGGGAAGAACAACAATATCAATACACTGCCATTTTAACAGAATAAAGAGAAAATGAGGGGAAAGACAGAAAAATGGGAATGTAAATAAATTTTACAATGTAGGAACAGGATGTTATAGTTTCTATCAGGATGCTCCAAAAGTCCATGAATTAAACTCTATGTCCCCAGTATGCCACATAGGAGGAACTGGGTAGATTTTGATTACTGAGGGTTACGTATAGCACTTGTCCTGCCTTTCAGAGTCAGGGTCATCCTTCTCATTTTTTTCTCCCTCTACTATTCTATCTATACCATATTTCTTGTTAATACAATACAGAAATTCATGAATTTTCTATTCTGAAGCTATATAAAGATTTTATTTCCTGGGTCTCCAATCTCTTGAGGGTTAGGTGCATCTTCTCTGACTGAACCCAGACCTGGGAGTCCTCTGCTGTGTATGTGTTGGGGGTCTCAGCTCAGCTGGTGTATGCTGCCTGGTTGGTGATCCAGTGTCTGAGAGATTTCGAGGTCCAGGTTAATTGAGACTGCTGGTCCTCCTACAGGGTTTGCCTCCTCTCAGCTTCTTCCAGCTTTTCCATAATTCGACCCGAGGGGGCAGCAGCTTCTGTTCATTGTTTGGATGCATATCTGCATCTGACTGTTTCAGCTGCTTGTTGGGTCTTTTGGAGGGCAGTCACGATAGGGCCCTTTTTGGAACACCCCATAGACTCAGTAATAATGGTGTCAGGTCTCGGGGCTTCCCCTTGAGCTGGAACCCATTTTGGGCCTGTTGCTGGACCTCCTTTTCCTCAGGCTCTTCTCCATTTCCATCCCTGCATTTTTTTTTTAAGACAGAAAAAATTATGGCTCGGAGCTTTGGCTGTGGGCTAGTAGTCCCACCCCTCCCTTGATACCCTGTCTTTCTGCTGGAGATGGATTTAATAAGTTCCCTCTTCCTACTGTAGGGGTTTTCATCTAGCGTTCCCCCTTTGAGTACTGAGAGTCTCTCACTTCCCAGGTATCTGGTGCATTCTGGAGGGTCCTGCAGACCTCTTTCCTCCTGAGGCTACCGGTTTCCACTCTTTCTGGTGGCTTCAGTCCTTTCCCCCCCCACCCAATATCAGGTCATATTACCCTGTCCCCCCTATCCTCATCCCCTTTCCCTCCACTGTTCCTCCTTCCCCCATCATAGTTGCTATCTTCTCCCTCCCAAGTGAGACTGAAGTGTTCTCACTCGGGCCCTTCTGCTTCTTGACCTTTTTGAGTTCTGTATGGACTGTATCTTGGGTATTCTGCACTTTTTTGGTAATATCCACTTATTAGTGAGAACATACCATGCATGTACTTTTGGATCTGAGTTACCTCGCTTACGATATTTTCTAGTTCCATCCATTTGCGTGCAAAACTCAGATGTCCTTGCTCTTAGTAGCTGAGTAGTATTCCATTGTGTAAATGAACCACATTTTCTGTGTCTATTCTTCTCTCGTGGGACATATGGGCTATTTCAAGCTTCTGGCCATCATAAATAAGGCCACTATGAACATAGTGGAACATGTGCCCCTGTGGCATGGTAGGGCATCTTTGGGGTATATTCCCGAGAATGGTATTGCTGGGTCTTTGGGTAGGTTTATTTCCAATTTTCTGAGGAATATTCAAATTGATTTCCAGAGTGGTTGTACCAGTATGCAACCCCACCAGCAAAGGAGGCATGTTCCTCTTTCTCCACATCCTTGCCAACATCTGTGGCCACCTGAGATTTTGATCTTAGCCATTCTGACTGATAAGGTGGAATCTCAGGGTTGTTTTGATTTTCATTTCTCTGATCACTAAGGTCTTTGAACATAGAGGTCTGGATAGAGGTCTGGTGGGGTGGGGTGGGTAGGGTGGGGACATCCTTGTGGAGACACAGTGGGGGAGGGATGTGGAACTGCCTGGGGGTGGACCGAGAGGGGAATAAGATCTGGAGTGTATAAATTAATTAAATTAAAAAAATAAAACTCGAAAAACTTTATTTTTTCGTCCTCCAGAAATCCACCATGTGTGTGTGCGTGTGTGTATGTATGTATGTGTGAATAACGTGAGTAGACATATATTCTCAAATCTACCAGTCAACATTAGTAAAAGTTTTAAACTATAGCTGATGTTATGCCTGATTCTAATTAACATTAAAACCTTCACTGTAAAAAATTGCGTTCACAGTGAGAACTTAACAGGGTTGTTTTCTTTTAAAATATAGTCAACACCTTTTCATTAGTAGAATTTGATAACTTGGCCTCCTTAATGCAAGCTAACTTGTGACTCCGGATAACTTTCTCCAGGAATATATAACTTTCTGACATATGGTTTTGCCTTCACGTGGGATGCAAGCATTACCTTTTAATATATAAGAAAATTAAGTGCACTCAACCATGGAGCAATGCATTTTTTATCAGAATTCTGAAAAGTCAGTTCCCTGTTTCTATTTTTCTGAAGAGACACAAAGGCAAGTGGGAGCAGCAACTCCAATTACAGAAGAGAGGCTGAATCTGTGAGAACCAGAAATTAATGTGGTAAGAGAAAGTGATAATGGTTTTATCAGGGCTCCTTATATGCATAATGCCACACTATTCACTAAAACCCCTGACAATAACTTGAAAATTGACAGGGAATTTTATTTTAATATGGCTACTCTGTATCCACACCTTTCAACTCAACATTTATTAATCACTTAGAATTCATCAATGGAAAAAAAAAAACAGATCTCTAAGGAATTTATTTTCCAATGACGTGAAGCATTAATAAATAAAATATCTGGGCTAAAATAATAAATATGGTATCAGAAGGAAGAATTAAAAAGGAAAAATAAAAAAGGATGGATAAGTACAAATAATACAGTTATATAATTGAGATAATCTTTGTAGCCTGGAGACATTTGAAGGAAACCCGGAAGAAGGACTAGTTTCCCTTGTATCTTAGGAGGGAAGTTCTAGGATTTGGGAGTAGCCCAGAGCAATAAAACCACAAGGATCTAGACACAAAAGAAATGCAGTGAGCTCTGCAGCTATGTTGTGACTATTGAATGGAGTATTTAGGAACTCAGTTCAGCTTGCATTTTGGAGAACCAAAATCATCCCCTATTGTTTTGATGATTGAAGGAGAATGCTAAATGAAATGTAGTTCTCACTTTTGAACTGGGCTCTTACAGACTATCAAGAAGAATTGGCAAGAGAATCCATGTGTTTAAAGCAATGCATAGACAGGTTCTCCAAAGGGAGAGGAATATGTTACAGCTGGACTTTAGCCAAAGTTGGAGTAAATCTTATTAGGGTTGAGTAGGTGCTAAGATATTTTTACATAGAAAGTGGGTTAATTTTTTTAAGTTTTTGCCTACTTATTTTTTTTTGTGATAAGTTTCTGTCATTTTCACTTATTGCTCCTTTCTCTCATCCTCCTTTTTCTTAATAGAACATTTCTTTTCAATAAGTTTCTCTTCTTACTGTGACCCATTATGTTTAATAAAAGTTTATTCCCTAAAGATAGCTGAGAGGCTATTTACTGCAAAAATGAACTTAAAAGTTAAACTTATCGTTTTCTACACTACTAAAGAAATTACACCCCATAACCACTAATAGTACTTCAGGAAGTAATAAAGCTTCATAAATCTCTACCCTATCCACGGTGAAATGCTTTTGGGGTCATCTTATACAAGACTTGGATCCGTGACTACATCTGTAGTTAAAGACATATGAATGGGATTATCACTCAGAACAAAGAAAGAGTGTGTATTTTAATTAGAGTGCTCAAATATATGGGTCTAAATGGCAAGTCTTAGAGAGATAATAAATAACATGATTTAAGAATATAATGCTAATTAATCGATATATCACATTGATTTCATAAAGTATAAAGTATATACTGAATGTCAGGAGTAGAACAGATATTTCTGATTTATGGTCTTATGTTACTTTATAAAAATTTGAGGTTGGTAGTTACATGATCAGAAGTGAGTTTTGAGGGACAATTAAGAGGAATGTGTAAGGAGAAATGACTGGAGGCAATGAAACTATTTGCTCAAAAGATAACAAGAAGATGAACTGAGTTTGAATATAAGGAAGAGACCAGGTGGTAGTGATACAAGCCTTTATCCCAGCACTTGGAGGCAGAAGCAAGGAATTCTTTGTGAGTTCAAGGCCAACCCATTTTACATAGTGAGTTCTAGGACAGACAGAGTTATGTTGAGAAACCATGTCCCAAACAAACAAACAAAAATGGGCAAAAAATAAAAGGTATATACAGGGTAATTGGGAGATGAGTGGTATGAATCCAGGATAAATGAAAAAATCTCAATATTATTGATCAAAAGGCCAAGGCTAGGAGCAGGTAAGTCTGCCAGAGAAGTTAAAACTTTACAACTTACAAAACCTTAAAACAATATTCAAGAACTAGTACCTAGATGCAGAAGAAGGAAATGGATTTTTATCCTCCTAAATCTGGGAAATGCATACAAGCCACCTGATCATGGAAAGAAAGACAAAGGCACAGACATTAAAAAGAAAAGCAAATTATGCAGATTACAAGGTGAGTTGTTCATGAATTGGTGAAAGAGTTGAAGCTGGTGAAAAAGAGGCCGTGAAAATATAGAAGCAAAATGAAAGAGGATTGCAGGAATGCTGAAAGCCAGAAAGGCAATCTGAGCAGACATGAGAAGCAAAAACAATGTCTAAGGAAATTCTAGGGAATTGGCAATTGTGAATATATATATATATATATATATATATATATATATATATATATATATATTTCAATCATGTAAAGAAACTTCATTGAGGTATCTCTTGAGCACAGAGTTCAAAACAGAAGATCACTATCTTTGAAATGATATTGTACTAGACATTCACAGTCTATTAAAACAATAATAAATATTTGAAATTCCAGCAGCAATTTTGTGAAAATCACCCACCCAAAAAATAGGAGGATTGATGCACCACTTCCTGGAGAAATCTATGGCTCTTCCTTATCTTGCCACTTTTTAGCTCACTGCATTGTCTTATAGACATGATTGAGCAAGACTGTATAAGCAGGCACCTCTTGGCTTGTAGCCTACAAATAGATATTCAGAATTTTTGTTCACCAGAGACAGTTTAGAACAGTAAGGGAAGGACTTACTTAAAAATAAGTCATAATTTAACAAACAGCATATCTCATTTGTCTTATCTGTAATACAGTACTATAATTGACATGTGTGGGCATTCAATAATTGAAAGTTTAGCATAGATCAGTGAATGTGATGACAAGGAATATATGGTGACCCTAAGTTGTGGTTTTCTGTGAGAGCAGTTAAAGTGATCATCAAAGCTGCAAGAGAAGGAGGGGTGAGTGAGAATGAAGCTTGAAGAGGTATTAATGACCAAGTTCTTGAGAAATGTGTAGGTAAATAGATAAATAGGTAACTAGATTAAGCACATTTGTTCAAGAGAAAAAATATGAAGAAAATAAAGATGAGCTGGATAGAGTGGTGTCTAATTCGCAGGTCATGGAAAGGTTGATGCTAACAAATGAAAAAAACACTAACAATAATCTACTTGAGAACAAGAATTTAGGAATATGAGGCATAAGACAGAAACATGTCAAGGAAAGGGAAAAAAACAAAAAGTGTCTCATTTTGCATTTCAGTATGAATTAAATTGTTCTTTTCTTAACAGCAAGGGCAACAATACTGTAGCTACAGGTTTTCGAAGGAAGAAATGATTTGAAGTCGCTGCTCTGTGGATTCTGTTAGGAATCACAAGACCGATTGTCATTACCAACTGATGTGTTATGCATTCATTCATTTATTCGTCCCCTCCACATATTTTTGTGTATTAGTTTTATTGTCTAAAGATAGCAGTCTTAAGGTTACAGTCAAGATGAAAGCAAGCAAGCATGGAAGAAAGAAAGGGAGGAAGGAAGAATGGAAGTAAGGAAAGGAAAGAGGGGAGGAAGGAAATGACCTTTTTTTTTCATGATGCTTACATAGATAGTAGTGGAAAGTCAGTAAATACACAGACCAGAAGGTTGAGATTATAATGCTTATGAGGTTAAATGGGGATAGGACAGAGATTACAACAAATCTTTCAATTCTGAGGAACTATCTCTTTTTCTTCAATTTTATTTTTAATTGACTGTACCATTGTGTGTTGCTGTCTGGGTTTGTACACATAAATGCAGGGGCCACAAAATCCGGAAGAGAATGTCTAGACGTGGACAGATCCCTAAAGCTTGCTGGGGGAGCCAGGAGCTGGGCAGCCAGAATAGCCTAATTGGTAAACTCAAGGTTCAGTGAGCAAACCATTCTCAAGATATTGTTAGAGTCAGGGAAGAAGTCAACCTCTGGTCTTCACATGCTGATGGCCTTATATAGATTGCACACATACACACACACACACACACACACACACACACACACACACACTCAAATATATAGAAAGACTATACTAAGATGTACCCATATTGCTATCATCCTGTATCTGTCATGTATGACAGCTTATTTGCTCTATATCTTCATTGAGGTAGGCATCAATGCAGCAAAGAAATCCCTGTCCTTCAGTTTGTTCCCTCATAATTACTGGAAACATCTAATCTAGGCTTCTTTTTAAAGTCATTTACATGAACTTTGATGTGGTAAATAGACATATATCAATAACAATATAGACATTGCAAAAATGTATGTAATCTCTCATTATCATAATTTAACAAACAACATATCTTATTTGTCTTATCTGTAATACAGTACTATAATTTACATGTGTGGGCATTCAATAATTGAAAGTTTAGTATTTTTTCTTAGATTGAATTATCTATCCTTAGACATACCCCTTGTGTATGTACTTAAGTTATTCAGGGTAGATATTTAGAATGCAAATAACTGAATCAAAGAATGCATCTTCATTATTGTTTTACTAACTACTGAAGATAAATCATCCAAAGTGACTTTGTACTTTGTCACCTTATACTCTTATGTATCCAACTATGCCTGAGACTGCTCATTACTCCTCTGCTATGTCAACCTTTGCTTTTTTTTTGTCTTAAAAATATGTGCTAATTTGGTTTGTTCAATTTTATGTTCATAGTTATAAACCCACACAAAAGTAATTGTACCTTTCTCTGGGGCCAGGGAACCATGGAACTGGAGAGCAGGCCTAAAATAAGAGTAGACTGGAGGGGAGGTATGTCCAAACCTGAGGAAATGTATCCTCTTATACTGAAATCAGCAGGAGTAGGACCAGCCCCATTCTACCCCTGCCTTCACCCTCGCCTGAACTATGCCCATTTTTTGCCACATTAGAAAAAGTCATGTAGCCATTAGCCAGGTTAATCTTTCTTTCCCCTTATAAAGTCATGCCCAGCAAGCACCTGGGATTACTCTTTATGCTAATGAGACATCCCCAACACCATGGCCCTGGACATTGATGTATAACCTCAATAGTCCCTACTTAACTCTCAAATGTTATGTAGCCTATGTCCCCTACCCCATTGAAATGAGCTGTCTCTCTTGAGGTGCTTCCTGAGAGTCTGTTCTTGTCAAGGTCACCACAGCCTGAGGTCACTTAAACCCAGGCTATTCCCACCCTGATTGCCCACTCAGGATCCACCAGTACTGATCATTGAATGCTGAACCTGAGTAACACCTTTCTATTCATCATGAAATACAACTGCATGACACTTGGAAATCAGCCAAAAAATTAGATACTGCAATCATATATACTACCATACTTTTAGTGATGACCCAAATCTTGGGCTCAGTACAGTGATAATTTTTATTTATTTGAGTGTGCTTTCATTAGCTCCCTCTTTATACATGTATGTGTGCATTCCTATACATGTATACACATATGTCTTATGTAATTTTGTGTGTATTTAAAATATTTTTACTCTTAAAATCAATACACAACAATTTATGATGATGTTCTTATTGAACTGTGATTGTTATTTAGCAAATAAAAGCATAAAGTATGCATGTGAAATTAAGTGTGAAAATCTGATGTGAGCAGATTCCTTGCTCAGCCAGAGACTCAAGCACTTGCCTTTTCCCATTGATACCAAGAAGTCCCACACTCCAGTTTCAGCTCGACTTCCTAGGTATTATGAAACACTCAGCTTCACAGATAAGACCCTAAACACTGCTCCCAAACCCAGTGAACCAGGACCCCTGCGACCTGGGGAAGCAGATTCCTGTCCCAGCCAAAGATCCTCCTGACTTATTGTTCATACCTGTGCCTGACCTGATCCCATGCAGCCCACACCCCAGTTGCAGCTGGACTCCCCAGGTATTCTGCCACATCCAGCTTCACAGGATCACATGATCAGAGGAAGCACAGACTCCAATCAAAAACAGGGAGGCCAGATGACACCAGAGATAATCAGATGGTGAGAAGTAAGCACAGAAACATAAGCAAAAGAATCCAATTTGATTTGGCAATGTCAGAACCAGTTTCCCCACCACAGAAAGTCCTAGATACCCCAACAAACCTAGGAGGCAAGATTGAGAACTAAACTTTCATTTCATGAACTTAATAGAGGACTTTAAGAAAGACATAAATAAGTCCCTTAGAGAAAATCAGGAGAACACAATCAAATAGGTAAAGGAATTGAACAAAACCATCCAGAATCTAAAAATGGAAATAGAATCGTTAAACAAAACTAAAAGGGGACAGTCATGGAGATGGAAACCTAGAAAAGAGATCAGAAGTCACAGATGCAAGCATTGCCAACAGAATACAAGAGAGAGAAGAGAGAATCTCAGTGGCAGAAGATAGAAAAGAGGACATCAACAAACAGCCAAGGAAAATATAAAAAGCATAAGCTCCTATCTCAAGACATTCAAGAAATCCAGGGCACAGTGAAAAGACCAAACCTGAGAACAATACGTATAAAAGAGAGTGAATATTCCCAAATCAAAGGGCAAGCAAACATCTTCAACAAAATTACAGAAGAAAATTGTCCTAACCTAAAGAAATTCCCATAAACATAAAGAATCCTAAGGAACATCAAACAGATGGGACGAGAAATGAAATTCCTATCATCACACAATAATAAATACACCACATGCACAGAACCAAGAAAGAATATTGAAAGCTGTTAGGGGAAAAGGTCAAGTAACATATAAATGTGGACCAATCAGAATTATACCAGACTTCTCACCAAAGACTATAAAATCCAGAAGATCCTGGACAGATGTCATACAGACCATAAGAGAAGGAAAAAATGCCAGCCCAGGCTATCATCTCCAGCAAAATTCTCAATTAACATAGATGGAGAAACCAAGATATTCCAAGACAAAACCAAATTTAAACAATATCTTTCCATAAACGCAGTCCTACAGAGAATAGTAGAAAGAAAAGTCCAACACAAGGAGGGGAAACTACACCCAAGAAAAAGCAAGAAATTAATCTTTTTACAACAAACCCCAAAGAAGGGAAACACACATAATTCCAACCCTAGCAACAAAAGTAACAGGAAGCAATAGTCATCGGTCCCTAATACTTCTCAACATCAATGGACTCAATTTCTCAATAAAAAGACGATACATAAACAAGATCCAGCATTTTGCTGCATACAGGAAACACACCTCAGAATCAAAGACAGCTATTACCTCAAAATAAAAGGTTGGGCAAAAATTTTCCAAGCAAATGGTCCAAAGAAACAAGTTAGAATAGCCATTCTAAAATCCAACAAAATGGACTTTCAACCACAAGTTATCAAAAAAAACGGAGAAGGGAAAATCCAGCAAGTACAACACTCAATTGTGAATATCTATGCCCCAAATGCAAGGATGCCCACATTTGTAAAAAAAAAATTATTAAGGCTCAAAGCACACATTGAATCTCACACAATAATAGTAGATTTCAACACCCCTGTTTCACAAATGGACAGAACATTGAAACAGAAACTAAACAGGGACACAGTGAAACTACAAGAAATTTTAAATGAAATGGAGCTAACTGATACCTACAGAATATTTCATCCTAAAATAAAACACTATACCTTCTTCTCAGCACCTCGTGGAATCTTCTCAAAAATTGAACACACAAAACCTCAACAGTTACAAGAACATTGAGTTAGTCCCATGTATATTATGGACCATCAGGGACTAAGGTTGGTCTTCGATAGCAACAAAAACAAGAGAAAGCCCACATATGCGTGGAAGCTGAGCAACTCTCTACTCAATGATAACTTGGGTCACAGAAGAAAAAAAGAAATCAAAAACTTTTTAGAATTCATAGAAGGAATTTGGTAGTGCTCTGTCTGTTTCTATTTTGTGGAATAGTTTGGACAGTATTGGTATGAGCCATAGGAGGGAATATGGAAGCAAAGTTTAGAGCAGCAACTGAAGGAGTGGTCATTCAGAGCCTGACCCACATGTGGCACATATATATATACAGCCACCAAAACTAGTGAGATTGATGAAGCTAAAAAATGCATGCTGAAAGGGACCAGATATAGAGCTTTCCTGAGAGACACATCCAGAGCATGTCCAATACAGAGGTCAATGCTAGCAGCAAACCACTGAACTGAGAACAGGACCCCCTTGGGGGGAAGTAGAGGAAGGATTGAAAGAGTTGAAGGAGCTTGCAACCCCATAAGAACAACAATGCCAACCAACCAGAGCTTCGAGGGACTAAACCACTACTGAAAGACATACATGGACTGACCCAGGGCTCCAACTGCAGAGGTAGCAGAGAATAGCCTTGTTGGGGCCCCAGGGGAAGGGGAAGCTCTTGGTCCTGCCAAAGTTGGACCTCCAGTGCAGGGGAATATGGGTGGGCAGTAAGGGGGATGGATAGGGGAAATACCCCTATAGGGGAGGGGGAGGGGACAGGGGCTTATGGACAGAAAACTGGGAAAGGGAATAATATTTGAAATGTAAATAAAGAAATATATCTAATAAAAGTAAAATAAAAATAAATAAATAAACAAATAAAAAGAATTCAATGAAAATGAAAGTGCAAAATATCCAAACTTAAAGGACTCAATTAAAGCAGTGCTAAGAGGAAAACTCATAGCTCTAAGTGCCTCCATAAAGGAATTGGAGATACACAATAGCAGCTTCACAACTCATCTGAAAGCTCTAGAACAAAAAGAAACAAATACAGCCAAGAGGAGTACATGGCAGGAAAGAATCAAACTTTGGGCTGAAATCCACTAAGTGGAAACAAATAGAACTATACAAATAAGGAACAATACTAGGAACTGGTTCATTGAGAAAATCAACAAGATAATAAACCCTTAGGCAGATCCTACTACAAAAGTCTATACTCAGCAAAAGTGGAAAATCTGGATGAAATGGATGATTTTCTAGACAGATAACAGGTACCAAAGTCAAATCAGGATCATATAAACTAAATAAATCGCCCCATAACCCCTCAAAAAATGCAAGCAGTCATTAGAAGTCTCCCAACCAAAAACAGCCCAGGACTAGATAGACTTAGTGCAGAATTCTATCAAACCTTCAAAGAAGATCTACTACAAATACTCCTCAAACTATTCCACAAAATAAAGATAGAAGCAACACTACCCAATTCTTTCTATGAAACAACAGCTACACTGATACCTAAAGAACAAAAAGACTCATCAAAGAAAGAGAACTATAGACCAATTTCTCTTATGAATATCAATGCAAAAAAAATCAAAAAATCCTCACAAACATAATCTAAGAACACATCCAATCAATCATCCAACCTGATCAAGTAGACTTCTTCCCAGGAATTTAAAAATCCATCAATGTAATCCACTATATAAACAAACTCAAAGAAACAAAAAACACATCGTCTCACAGATTGCTGAAAAAAACCTTTAACAAAATACAACACCCATTCATGTTTAAAGAATTGGAGAGATCAGGAATTCAAGGTATCTACCTAAATATAATAAAAGCAAACTAATAGCCAATATCAAACTAGATAGATAGAAACACAAAGCACTCCCATTAAAATCAGGAACAAAACAAGGCTGCCCACTCTCTCCCTACTTATTCAATATTGTACTCAAAATTCTAGCCAGAGCAATTAGATAATAAAAAGAGATCAGAGGAATACAAATTGGAGGGAAGTCAAGATATCACTATTTGCATATGATATAATAGTACATATAAGTGACCCCACAAGTTCTACCAGAGAGCTCCAACAGCTGAAAAACAACTTCAGCACAGTGGTTGGATAAAAACATTAACTCTAACAAATCAGAAGCCTTCATCTACTCAAAGAAACGTCTAAGAAAGAAACTGGGAAAACTAGACCCTTCACAATAGACACAAATAATAGAAAATATCTTGGTGTGACTCTAAACAATCAAGTGAAAGATTTGTTTGACAAGAACTTCAAATCTGTGAAGAAATAAATCAAAGAAGACCTCAGAAGGTGGAAAGATCTCCCATGCGCACGAATTGGCAAGATTAATATTGTAAAAAATGGCCATCTTGTCAAACTCAAACTACAGATTCAATGCAATCCCCATCAAAATTCTAACTCAATTCTTCATAGAGTTAGAAAGAGCAATTTGCAAATTCATTTGGAATACAAAAAACACAGGATAGCAAAAACTATACTCAACAATAAAAGAACTTCGTGGGGAATCACTATCCCTGATCTCAAGCTGTACTAAAGAGCAATAGTGATTTAAAAAACAAAAACAAACAAACAAACAAACAAAAAACTGCATGGTATTTTTACCTAGACAGGCAGGTAGATCAATGGAATGGAATTGAAGACCCAGAAATGAACCCACGCATCTACAGTCACTTAATCGTTGACAAGGGATCTAAAACCATCCAATGGAAAAAAGATAGCCTTTTCAACAAATACTGCTGATTCAACTGGAGGTCAGCATGTAGAAGAATTCAAATTGATCCATTCTTATCACCCTGTACAAAGTTGAAGTTGAAGTGTATCAAGGACCTCCACATAAAACCAGATACATTGAAACTAATAGAAGAGAAAGTGGGGAAGAGCCTGGAACACATAGGCATAGGGGAAATCTTTCTGAACAGAACACCATTGGCTAATGCTTTCATAGCAACAATCAACGAATGGGACCTCATAAAATCGCAAAGCTGCAAAGAAAAGGACACTGTCCATAGAACAGTAAGGCAACCCACGGATTGGGAAAAGATCTTTACCACCCCTACATTCAATAGAGGGCTAATTTCCAAAATATACAAAGAACTCAAGAAGTTAGACTCCAGAAAATCAAATAACAGTATTAAAAATTGGAGTAGAGCTAAATAGATAATTCTCAATCAAAGAATCTCAAATGACTAAGAAGCACCTAAGGAAGTGTTCGACATCCTAAGTCATCAGAGAAATGCAAATCAAAACAACCCTTAGATTCCACCTTACAACAGTCAGAGTGGCAAAGATCAAAAACACAGGTAACAGTAGATCCTGGCAAGGATGTAGAGAAAGAGGAATACTCCTACATTGCTGGTGGTGCCACAAGTTATTAAAATCACTTTGGAAATCAGTATAGTTGGTCCTGAGACAATTGGAAATAGTTCTACCTGAGAGTCCAACTATACCACTCCTGGGCATATATCCAAAAGATGCTCCAACATATAACAAGGACACATGCTCCTCTAAGTTCACAGCAGCCCCATTTATAATAGCCAGAAGTAGGAAACATCCCAGATGTCCCTTGACAGAAGAATGTATACAGAAATTGTGGTACAAATACATGATAGAGTACTAAAACAATGACTTCATGAAATTCTTAGGCAAAAAGATTGAACGAGAAAATATCATTCTGAGTGAAATGACCCAGACACTAAAGAACACACATGGTATTTATTCACTAACAAGAGGTTATTAGCCAAAAAGCCCACATTGCCCATAATACATCCCACAGAGCATATAGAGAAGAAAGACCAGGTTTTAGATGCTTCAATCCTGCATTGAGTGGGTAACAGTATGATTATGGGAAGTGGAGGAAAAGGGGGGCTAGGGAGGGGAAAAAGGAGGAGGAAATAAGAGTGGCAGCATCATGATCCGGAGATGTGAGAGAGGTACAGTGGGTCAGGAAATCAAGCAAAAATGTGTAGCAGGGGAGATGAGGAACTGGAGATAGCCGCCGGAGGGTTCAGACACCAGGGAAACATGAGCCTCCAAGGACCCAGTGGGGATATCTTTAGCCAAAGTGCTCAGAGAAGGGGGAGATAGATTCTGTAGAAACCTCCTCCAAAAGATGAGCATGGTCCCCTGTTCGAGGGAAGGTGACACCCACCCATCTCAAAATTTTAACACAGAAATAGTCCTGTCTAAAAGAAGAACAGATTAAAAAAGGAACAGAGACTGAAGGAAGGGCCAAACAGCGCCTGCCCTACCTGGGGATTCATCATGTCTAGAGACACCAAACCCAACACTGTTGCTGTGGTCAAGAGGAGTTTGCTGATGGGAGCCTAGTGCAGCAGGTCCTGAGGAAGTCCAGCCAGCAACTGACCAATGCAGATGTGGATGCTTGGAGCCAACCATCAAACAGCTTAGGGAACCTGGTGGGAGGCTGGCAGATGTACTGCCTTAGAGGAGGGCGATTGAGTCCGCATTAGAAGAAGAGCATAAGATAGCCCTGACCACCCAGTTCTTCCAGAGGCTAGACCACCAACCAAGGAGTGTACCTGGAGAGATTCATGGTTCCAGATACATATGTAACAGAGGATAGCCTTGCCTGACAGCAAAGGGAGGGAGGGGATGAGGGGAGGCCCTTGGTCCATGCGAGGATTGATACTGCAGTGTAGGGGGAGGCTGGAGTGGTGGGGTGGGAGAGGGTGGGTGGAAGGGGGAGCACTCTCATACAGGGGAAGGGTAGGGGGAGGGCCGATGTGGGATTGGAGGGTTGTTGGAGGGGACAACCGGGAAGTGGGATGTCACTTCTGATGTAAATGAATGGAATGATTAAGAAAAAATAAATATCTGATGTAAGTAGAAAGAGATACTTATCTAAATCATTAGGAAAGCAACCTACATCGCTGTACCAAAATTACCAAATTATGTATAAGCATTAACCCAGAGGCCTAACACGATAATATTTTCCCAAAATTATTAGAGATCTCCTAATATCTTCTGCCTTCTTTAGTAATCAACACAATACTGATTGTCATAACAAGGAAAAGAAAACAGTTTATTTTTTAAAAGGGATTATTCACTAATATCACGCTATTATAAATTCTGTAAAATACTTTAACCATGTGAAAATGTTCATTATATCATGTTAATGTGGAACATAAAATAATTGTATTGTACTAAACTATGCATTTTCATGTGTGTCTAGAAAACTATAAGCCTATCATGTGCGTATATTAATATATTATTTATATTCATTTTCATATATTATAAATAACCTGAGTGGATATATATCACTTATATTATATTAAATATATTTTACTAATTCCTTGAGAACTTCATATAATGTGACATATACAGAGTTAAAAATAACTAAAAATGTCACCCGGACTGATAATATATTCCACTGGAATAGCATTGTCTAGCATTCATAAAGCCCTCTGTTCAGTATCCAGAACAAACTCTCCACACTCACATTCAATACCACCCAATAAATCTCTTGGAACAGAAATGCCTTACTCAATAATGTTGCAGTGCTGATTTGCCCGTGAGGAGTTAGTAAACAAACATGTCAAGGAGATTACAATGACTACTGTGATGCTAAACCGATAGCATCATTGACCATATGACTTCACTACAGGGCACTGTCCTGGTCTCTCAACCTGCAAAGCTCTGTGACCTTCTTGTTTTCATGTGAAACACATCTGTCACTTATTGGGGCTAATATATATGTATGTATATATTAAAGCATTAAGAAGCTCCAACCATCTTGATTCGTGCATATTTTTCACAGAGGTATGAAAATAGCTAAAGGTTAACCCAAATTTTCAATGGAACTGGGTTAACAGTTCCTACACTTGGTATAGATTTTAAGGCAGTGAATCAGTAAAGCAGGTGAACATTATATCTTAATACTGGAGGTCACTCCCAGAGCTACCTCAATAGTCTTCTACCCCCTCCACAATGGGCACCTGTTTTTGCCATTGTTGTTTTGTTTTAGGTTTTTCTTTGAGACACACACACACACACACACACACACACACACACACACACACACACAAAATGGCACGACTTATAATTCACTGTGTACCTAATTTAGGTGTACAGCAAGAGAATCATGGTTTTATAAAACATTTTATTAAATTATCTTTAAATGGTGTTCATCAAATTAAGCAAAGTGGAAGATGGCCTTCTAAGACTGTGGTATATTGTATGTTCTGAATCTATTTTTAATCTTGCTATTTTTTATTTTGATTTATTTATCTTTTGTGTCATGGTTTTCTATAAGCTTTGCTCTGACTTCCAGCTTTGATTTACCCTGATATAAATTATTAAACTACCATGGTGGAAGGTGCCTGAAGTTATCTTCTAAATATACCTGGACATGGGTTTGGGTGACCCCAATTCAGTCAGATCAAAGACTGGGAGGAGAGATTCCTGCCTTTCCATTTCTGTGCATTTTATATGAGCACCTATTTCTTTACTCTCAGTCTCTTGGCATATTTCACTTCTGATACTGGCATCTGCACAGCCAAAAAAAAAATGCCTTGGACAATGGCCTTGCTATTGTCATAAGGATAATATATTTTCCCAAGGATGAGTTCTTCTTGGAACAATTTATCCAGTGGCTTAGACTCTCCTGCATCAGAGCTCGGTAGGTCTTCTGGTTTCAACTGTCTGTGAGTCTAAGATTTATTAGGCTATACTCATGGCACTTTCCTTGGGTATATTTCATTCTGCTGGCCTCCTGATGGGCTGCAGTGAAAGTCGAGAGAGCTGTAAATGTTATGTCAAACTTATGGATTCCTTAAGTGTACATACATTGAAAGGAAGATAAATATGCTTCAGGCACTCATAATTTCATTATCTTTTCCTAAATCCTTTGCAGGATATATAGTAGAGCAAAAGCTGAGTTATATAAATCTGAAAAAGAGGACACCAAGAAAACACTGGCCTGAAGGCGTGTTGCTCTCTCTCTTGACCTGCTGCTAAATCTCCCAGGTTTCCTACCTCATTATTCCCACTACCTGCTCCATTCTTGAGCCAATTGCTTTCTGTCTGATCTCTCTGCTCCTGGCTTCCTTGCTATGTTTCCAGTGTTTTTTGGCAAGCTTTGTGTTCTAAGAAATGTTCAGAGAATAGAGAATAGGTGTTGGGGAGTATGCTTGCCCTGAGTCCATTCCAGACTCCGAGTTAAGTTCATGGCAGGGACTTGATTCCTCAAGATGTAGTTTACGAAGGCAGCCCATCAAATACTTAGTATTCTCCTTGTGGTGCTTTTAGCCTTCAGCTCAAGAGGGATAATGACTTTCTACTATTTCAAATCACAGAATGTCATGTCTCTACCTGCCACTGTGGCTTCTTTAACCATGCATACTTTTATAAGTAGCCCTCCATTAAAATATTTCTTATCCCATTCATCTCATTTGTCTTCCTGAGAAGACTGATGTCCGTATTAAGGATCATCCCCTGTGATTTAAACATTGCTAACACTTCAAGAACAGAAACCTTGTATTTACTGCTTTACATTTCTTCTGGCACTGTGTATTCCAGGTGTTCATATCAAAGCAATAGAATTTGCAGTTATAAAATTGAAATGTTTTCCTTCACATTGTCTGATTTTATTGTGTAGAGTAGAGTCTTGCACATGGCTTGCTTCTGTATCTCACAAGATAATTCATCCTCTGGCTAGCCTCTGCTTGCATGGTCTTTGCTTCCTTAAAGCACTTTCTGAAGTTCTTCTAGTATAAATGGTGACAAATTACCTACAGAAAGAGAATTGATGGGATTAGAAAGAATATGATTTATAGATATTGCTATATGTTCTTGAGAGGACCGCATATGTCGGTAGTTTGGCTATATCCCATTGTTCTGTGAGACATAGGTCTTTGATGAAATACTTTGTAAATAGAGAGATTAGACTGACAAGAAATCACCAAAGGATTGTCTGATTGGTATCCTTTAAAAAATCATTATATGGATGCAGATTAAGCTAATTACCACAATGCATAATCATCTTCAACTAACAAATTTACAAAAGTCGAATTGTGGAAGACCTGGGAAAAGGTCAACAGAGACATGTCTAGTATAAGACCTGGGAAGTCTTCAAAGATTCAGAGTAATACTAAAAAAAGTAACTGGCATGCCAAAATCATCCAAAAATATAAATGTATCTGTAAGTTTAATTTTTTCAACCTTTATTTTTAATGGTGGTTCTTAAAAGCTTCAACCTCCATTTTAGTCTACCACCTACCAGAGATAGTGCGAAAGAAAGGACACTGGCAAAGTAGAACTGTTTAGAGAGATTCTTTAAAGCAACTCCCGTCTGTGTTCTCTAGAAACCAGCAGTTCAGTTTACAGGTTAGCAGGCAGTGACAGCTTACTCCACTCATAAACACTTTATGAGTACACCAGCAGGACAGTTCCATACAATCTGGTTGGCAACAGTGGTGACATGACCTAGCAAAGATAGCCAGGCCTCTGCCTTGGCTCGAGTCAGCAGGAGGGACCAGGAGGGACACCAGGAGAAGTTCTTGGCTGTGCATCTCTCAAAAAAGTGAAGGGCAGCTGAGGCATGAGACTCACAAGTGTTGCACAGCTAGCTCTACAAGCAAACCAAGCATAGCCAGACTCCTTCACGTTCCCTCAAGTCCTATTTATACCTTCCAAACATCAGATGTCCTCCATGGGTCGTGCCTCAGCCTGGATCTTTCCTTAGCCTGTGTCTTGCCTCCGCACATACACTCTCAGCTGACATCGTTCTGCCATTCAGCCTGAGTCTACAGAAGCAGCAATAAACTGCAGCTTACCACCATAATATTTTTGGTGCATTTCTCTCTATGGCATCCCAACAAATGCAGCTCAACGTGCAATGTAAGACGGATGAATACATGCATTGTTTTAGCAAAGACTTCTTCGTCACATGCCCTTTCACATGCTTGCTTTAGCAGAACATCCTTTTGCCTGTGTCTGCTTCAGCTCAACATTCCTTCACGAGTCTGTCTTAGGTTTTCACTTGTGATCGCCTCAACTAAACATTCCTTCTTGTGTTTGCACTAGCAAAACACTATTTAACCAACTAGCCAAAGAATCCTTAGGTTTCCATTTCATTCATCCTTTAATTTAAAGAGGAACGCTCATGATATAAAAGGACATAAGGGCTACTACTATCTTATGCAGAGTCAGAAAGCATTCTCCATGAGTGAGAGTTGAAAACAGCCAGAGAGATCTTTGTGACAATTTGGTAATTAGGCAGGCTTCTTCTATTTCTAAAATCTCTAGAATGTGCGGGTTTTTCTAAGTGAACTTTTCTTGTTCAGATGACTAATAAAGCTATTTTTATAAACTCCTAAAACGAGGAACAAAGATTATGTTGTTATTTACCTGAATATGTTCCACCAGAAAGCACTCCTATAAGGAATGCATAATCAGTCACCAAGGAACTTCTGGTAAGTTAAACATATCATAACTTCACAGGAAAAAGGCTGGAAAAGAAGGAAAGGAGAAAGGTATGTAATTCTAATTCAAGTAAAATGTTATTTTTAATTATAAAATTAAAATTGTACATACATAAAAATAATTAAAGGAAAGATCCAAATAACCTGAATATATGTTCATCGTATGATAAAGGAGACATTGTATCTAAGAGAATTAGTCATATCAAATAATAGTAGAAATGAATAAATTCCAGAATTTGAAATGTATAGAACAAACGTATAACTATGCAGGTTAAAAGTATTCCATTCAGACTTTAGATACAACCTGTAAAGAACACATATGTACAAAAAAAATACTCAAGCCACATATTCTCAATACGCCAGCTATAACCTTTTGAAAATTACATGGTATTGTTACAGAGACAAGCAGGTAGATTGCTGGAATAGAATTGAAGACCCAGAAATGAACCCACACACCTATGGTCACTTGACAAAGGACCTAAAACTATCCAATCGAAAAAAAGACAACATTTTCAACAAATGGTGCTGGCTCAACTGAAGGTCAGCATGTAGAAGAATGCAAACCTACTGATTCTTATCTCCTTGTACAAATCTCAAGTCCAAGTGGATCAAAGACCTCCACTTAAAACCAGTTAACTAAAACTAATAGAAGAGAAAGTGGGGAAGAGCCTTCAACATATAGGCATGGGTGGAAATTTCCTAAACAGAACACCAATGGCTTATGCTCTAAGAATTTACAAATGAGACCTCATAAAGTTGCAAAGCTTCTGTAAGGCAAAGGACACCATCATTGAGTTAGAAGAAACACTTTCCATCCCACGCATATGGCTAAAATCCATTCAAATTTCAGAAAATAGAAATAGCCAAGCACCAGGATGTCAGGGAAAAGGATGGAAAGACCTCACTTAAAGATTACTTTCAGTAATCCCAGTTGAGAGATTGGGTCACCCACCCAACTCAAAATTTTTAGCCCAAAACTTTTCCTGTCTAACGGAAATTCAGGGAAAAACATGGAGCGAAGGAAAAACATGGAGACTGAAGGAAAGACCATCCAGAGACTGTCCCACCTAGGGATCCATCCCATCTGCAGACACCAAACACAGACACTATTGCTGATACCAACCAAGAAGTGCTTGCTGACAGGAGCGTTGTATGGCTATTCCCTGAAAGGCTCTGCCCTCACCTGACTAATACAGATGCAGATACTCACAGTCAACCACCAGAGCTCTAGACCCCAGTGGAAGAACTAGGGGAAGGACTAAAGGAACTGCAGGAGATTGCAACTTCATAGGAAGAACAATATCAACAAACTGGACCACCCAGAGCTCCCAGGGACTAAACCACCAACCAAAGAACATACATGGAGGGATCCATGGCTCCAGCTACATATGTAGAAGAGGATGGCCTTATCTGGCATCAATGGGAGGGGCAGCCTTTGGTCCTATGGAAACTTGATGCCCTAGCTTAGGGGGAAACTAGAGTCATGAGGGGGAAGCAGGTGAGTGGCTGGAGGATCACTCTCCTAAAGACAAAGGGGATGGGGAATGGGTTTGTGGGGTTGGGGAGGGATAACCAGGAAGTGGGATATCATTTGAAAGGTACACAAATAAAGTGATTAATATATTTAAAAAGTATTGCTTTAGTTTTGTCATTGCAGATGCTCTAACACAAGCCTTGAAAATAACCAGACTGCTGAAATAAAAATGAGTAATTTGTAATGGAAAACAACAAATGCCTTCTTGGCAAATGCGCACTGTCCATTCCCTAAGTTACAAACACAACACAAACGACAGAACCCAGGAAACAATGCAAGAAAGACTGCAATCAGTAAGATAACTGGAAGAAGGAACATTTTTGAAATATCAGAGATGGAGAGAACTAGGAATAAACAGTGTTTAGAACAACTTAAGAAACCAAATTCCAAACAGAAAGACATACACAAAAAAAGTATATGTGGATGCTTATCAAAAATATCAGAGAATAAAATTAAACCAAGTAAGGAAGTATTCATGTATATGATGCACAATGCATTATCTTTATAATAAAACAACATTAATGCATATATGATTCAAGTACACACTTTTCTAGAAAATATTTGCTTAGTAAACAGTGGAGGGAGACACAGAAACCATAAACAAACTACTAAAACAAAGTAACAGTTGTTTTCTTACATAAATCTCATAAAATTCACAGAACTAAAAACAGAAAACTCTCGCTTTATTTTAAAATTTCAATATTAAAGAAAGCTCTCAATATATTCAATGCACTGAGAATGAACGATAAAAGGTTACAGTCTCTTTTTACTTATATCAATACTTCATTTCTTGTGTCTCAGCAGCGCTTGCATGGTCTCACAGGAGAGACTTGGTGCTACCCTGTTTCCTCATCTGTGAGAGTGCTTTTTCCCCCATCTTTATTAAACTGGGAATTTCTTATTTGCATTTCAAATGTTATTCCCTTTCCTGGTTTCCAGGTCAACATCCCCCTAATCCCTGCCCCTCCCCTTCTACATTGGTGTTCCCCTCCCCATCCTCTCCCCATTATCGCCCTCCCCCAACAATCACGTTCACTGGGGGTTCAGTCTTGGCAGGACCAAGGGCTTCCCCTTCCACTGGTGCTCTTACTAGGCTATTTATTGCTACCTATGAGGTTGGAGCCCAGGGTCATTCCATGTATAGTCTTTGGGTAATGGCTTAGTCCCTGGAAGCTCTGGTTGTTGGCATTGTTTATCAGACACAGCCAGAATGAGGCAAATACATAGGCGAATGCCAGCAGCAAACCACTGAACTGAGAACGGGACCCCCGTTGAAGGAATCAGAGTAAGAGTGCTTTTGAGGCTCAGAAAGAATGTTCAAAACTGGCTTGGAGGATCTGTCTTATCCTTGGATAAGTAGACAGTCCCAAGCCCAAAATACTTTAATGAAAACACCATCCTTTAAACACCAAAACTTTGCCTCCTTAGGCAACCAGATCTTTGACAGAAGAGCTCAGCTGCCTTGCCTCAGGCAGTCTCTTCTGACCGTTAAAGTGCTAACTGTATTGGAATCCTGACCAAGGCCCCTGTAATCTGCCTTTGCCAATCCTAAGGATGTCCAGGCGGTTTATCATTTGTGCCCAGCTATTCCTCTGATTTCAATTGTTTTCTCTTCAAGAAGTACCATTTTCTGTATGTGTGCTCGACAATCATGGAGTAGAAAATGTAATGCTTATCAAATGAGCCCATACTTCACAGTTTTCTTGTGATTAATAAAGATGATCTGAAGCAAACATCATTAAGACTTATTATCTATAATTTACGCTTTCTCACTCTGTTGAGCTATGTTCTGCCCTAATTTGTCCTTCCAAAGGAAAGGGGAAACATGATTTGAAATACCATTTTACTAAACGACTCTCCCCCGTCTTTACTTAACACCATTTCACCCTTCTTTTCTGCCCATCTTGTCCTGGTTTGTAAGAAAAATTGTTAGGTTTCTCTAAGAAAATTACAGAATTTCATATGTTACAGTGTAACTGAGGATAGAATTAGACACAGAGGAGTGAGTATTCCCCAACTGCAGTGAGAAGTGTCCCCATTATTACTTTGTCCTTTACTGACAGTGCGGGCCTGAGATATATGTTTGCGCTATGTTTTCTGTCTGCCTCGAGTTGCTGTAATGAGTTGAGCTGTCAGGGCTGAGAAAGTTCCGAAAGGACTATGAATATGTAGAATGCGGCAAGATAAGATGAACCCAAGTATATAATGTGGACTCCAAGGACATTGGATTCTCTGGTTATACCAGCTTACTAGGATTATTAAACAATGTTCATTTTTCAAAGGGTTTTCACTCATTTTCATGCAACCTTCCCAGAACATGCATACAAAGGATGCTGTTCTGAGTTCAATCAAAATCACAAAGTAGGCTAGAGGGAACAGCATGCACTGAGACCCTATTATTTACTCCCTGTGTCTTTCCAGCTGTCCTTCCCTTTTAAACTTTTGTCCTACCTGCACTCTCAGCCCTAGAGCTTCCTACTGATGGTCTGCCTAATACTCCACCTTACAGAAACAGCTCGTGATTAAGGAGCTTGCTATTCAACTGTGGCCCCTGCGTCGCAGCTTCTCAGGCTACACCAGGTAAGAGGCATACATGGCAAAGGAGAGCTACTAGATCTTCTTTTCAGCTTAAGAATTCACATGTCATAGTGACAAATTGCTGTTAGTTGCCTTTCCAGCTCAGACTCCAAGAAGTTTCTATAGAACTTCACGGTTTAAACTTGCACCTTTCCTATTCTTTTCTTTTCTTTTCTTTTCTTTTCTGATATAGTATCTCAAATTGCACAAATTAGCTTAGAACTTGAATGTGCTCTGAAACCAATGATGACAAAAACTCCTCATTCTCCTGCCTCCACCTCCCAAGGGCTCAATTCAAGGTCTATGCCATCGTGCCTGTAATGCCTGCCATTACAGCATCTGCTACCCTTGCCTCACCATTGCCTGTGACAGCATTATTCAAGGCATAGGATTCCTATCATTTCATTCAGGCTGGCTTCTCGGGGAACATTCAAGATCCATTTGCTTCTGTCCCCATTTAGGGGGCTGTGGGTATGTATAACCATGTCCAGCTTTTTAGATCAGTCTCAGGGATACCAGCTAATTCAGGTTCAATGGCTTGTAGAGCAAGTTCTAAGCCACCTATCCAACCCTTGAATGTTTTAAGAATAACAACTTATACATGTCAAGTTAGGGAGACGATTTGATAATTAAAGTGTTGTTCAAGCATTGGAGCTTGAGTTAAATATAAACTTTGAGGAAATAAAAAGGGAAAGGTCCTTGGAGCTGTGTTAGAAGGCAGCTCGCAGCTGGACAGAAGACACCAGGCCAGCAAAGATCCAGGAGAAGAGGTTTATTGGGGAGAAGCAGGGAGGAAAAGAAGACGAAGGGGACAAAGGAGAAGAGGTGAGAGCTTGGGGATCTCTGCCTTTTATTTGGGTCGTGATTACATCACTTGCAGCACTATGCACAAGTGTTAGGTGCACAGATGAAGCAAGGTGAGGTGCACACTGGGAAGGTGTGGCAGTTGGCATGGCAACCTTTGTTGCCTAGGGGTGATGTCATCGCTGGATTTGGAAGCAACCATATAGCTGATTTCTGATGCCTAAACTTGAAGCTCACTGTTTAGGTACTCTAACCTATTGGATAAGTTTTGGGCTAATATAAAAGTCTCTATATATGCAGACCAACCTAGGAATGGTACTTGACTTTGTTCTCTGACCTTCAACTTTCATGGGCATGCAGCACATGTGCATAAACACATGTTTTTTTTAAAGTATGCTTTTGGAGACTAAAACAAAATATAATAATATAGAGATATCAGTGCCTAGGAAGGCTTCAAAAATTAAATAAGAATTTAAATTCTTAAGCAAAATATGGCATCATTAACTAAGGCAGATCAAAACAAATACACAGTGGAACTAAAAGTCATATCAATGTCTTCCTATGTCTATTGTAGTTCAACCAATTTAAATTTATCCCCAAGTAGTTTACAAGTAAACAAGACTCAGACTATTATTTTATTTGGCTTTGACAATGACTGGGGTAACCCCTAATTCCTTTTCTAACTGCTAGCCTGGTTACCTGCACAGCAGTACTCCCCAAATACTTGCTGCTTCTCCTGACCTTGTGCTCATGGTACATCTCCTCTTAGGACAACTCTCTCCTCATCATCCTTCTGCTCCTCTCATAGTCATGCCTTAGACCCCAAGCCCAGGGAGAGAAATCCTGATTACCTCTCTTCTGCCCTGCCATAGGCTACAGGCATCTTTATTCAACCAGTTATTCTAAATTAAGGGACAGGGTTTGTGCAACAAAAGCTCGTAAAGGTGAGAATTCATTTGTAATCCTAGACCTTCAGGGACACAATTCATCATCACAGCGCATAGCAACAGACCAAACTTCAACAGTCAAAAGATCGGTTAATTTTTAAAAATGAAACATTTTCATTTTTATGTTTCATACATGGTAAATTCATATAACATATATTCATAGAGCCTATATCTTGATGTATACATGAATGTTAATTCATACATATAAAGTCAAGCTCTATCCTATATGAAGAGATGCTAGTGTCTTAGAAAGTAGAGTTTTCCTTTCAGAAAACTAGCTGAAAAATTGCCTCTACTTATTAAGATTTGTTTATATTAAAACAGATAATAGAATAAGTGATAATGTAAGCCTCGTGCAAAAGGTAAATCTGTGTACCAATTAAAACAGGTTGGCATTCCTACACAGCTATTGAGTCCCAGTTCCCAGAAGCTTTGAATTCAGGTGAGATGTTTCCTACATGATGGGTGAGCAGTTGAAAGGAGACCCATTCCTCAGGTATCTAGAGGTGATACCATCATGAAGCAGAACTTGCTGTTTAATGAGTAATTCTTGGGGCCTGAAAACAAGGAAAAGTTACAAGTCAGGGATCAGGAAGGTTAATTTACAGCAGCCACAAGGCAAGAGATAAGCACAGGAGGTAGTTATAGACAAGAAGAGGTTGGGCATGAACACATTGAAAGTTTCCAGTGGCAGGTGGCTGTTCAGGTAGAGGAGGTTGTAATGGTCATGAGCCCCACAGTATGACACTAGTGGATGGGTAACTGTGAAGTTTTATGGATAAGGGTGAAGTCAGGGAATTAATCACCTAACCTCTGGAGCAACCTATCAAATATAAGTTTCATTGTCTATGGAGTTGAGAATTCTGAGGGCCCAATAAAATCTTATTTTTCAGTTTCTTCCTTCTTGCAGATAATTAATACTCATTTTATCTCAAAGCATTGACACTGGTGTTGGGAAACTCTGCTCCTTAAGGTCATAGTCTAGCATGTCTGATCACTCCACTAAGCTTGGAGCAAAAGGAGGACTCGACTGTTCCTGAAGGGCTTCTGTTTCTCTGACCTTATATGGTTAGCCTGACCCCCAAACCCTCTATGTGAGGAAGACTACACAGTCTTTGACAAACCTCCAAGTTCAATTTCCTCTTTCCTCATAAGAACTTGCCCAGTAAGGACCAGGAGAGTCCTAGAAGGCCTCTTCATGCAAATGGGGTAGTCCCAGTACTTTAAACCCTAGCTAACATTGTACATTCACCCTAAAACCTTCTTCTCACGCTCCAAAGTTCATATATAACTTTTGCTCACCCCTAATAAAGTGTAAAAATACCTTAGCTAGAACATTAGCCATCCATAGGCCTTTGAACGAGGGAGTCTCAGGTGCATGTGTGAACCTGCCCAGCTCGCAGATCTTAAAGCTATGTGTGATGCAAAGAGGTCCCCTGTAGGCAAGGAGGAAACAGAAGCAAGCTCTGCTAGACCCCTGACACATAACTGCACCTTATGAATGAAGCACCTTAACTGGTAGAGAAACCTGGAAACTCCAAATTCAGTTCATACAGCCTCTCTTCACCTGGCAGAGTCCAAATTCAGAGAACCCAGAAGGAAGGTATTTAAGAATTTGAGCATTTATTTACAGGCTTTTAAGAAATTATCTTTTTGGTTTGTCTCCTACATTCTCTTCTTTTCTTTTCTTTTTAACCTGCTCCACCTTCCTATTACCTACTTCTTGTCCCCTCCCCTTTATACCTTCATTCTTTACTTTTTACTTTTACCCTAAATAACATTAAATTCCACCGTCTTCTATTCTAACTTTTCCATTTTCTGTCTTACGGTTTAATAAATAAACTCAATGGTTTGACTGACTATCTGTCAACTTCTATGTCTCGCCCTGGTTCTTGGTGGGGTTGTCATAGCTGTTCGTCTTTTTCTTCTCTGGGTGCTATTGGGCATTAATTAACACATTAACAATCCAAAACCACAGGGAGGATGAACAGTAAATTAAGGACATGATTTGACTGTTGGATACCCAACCTGAAGATAGAGAAGGAGCAAGCTCCGTGTCAAAAAATACAGCCGTGAAACCTATTGAATAAAGAAAGTGTGTTAGGCTCAGGGTTCCTGGAGACATTGACTCCTCCACAATCTTTGCCTGTGATAAACCCTCTTGAGTCCACAGACCTCCACCCTGTAGCATAATCTGGCAGAATCCACAACTAACCAGCCCTTTGTCAAAAAGCCCCTTCCCTGGGCTAAGTGTTCTCTTGAATACTTTTGTTTTTTCTTCCTCCTGAGAAGTGAAAGTGGAGCCCAGCTGCTCAGTTCACAGGGACATCGCAGGGCTTCTCAAAGGGCTGATGATCCCATTCAGGACTGTGTGGTACAATAAAATTAGTACAAATAATTTCAAGTGGATTACGAAAATAGATTCCATTACAAAGGGCATAAAGAGGCCTAGAAAGATGGCTTAAACCTAAGAGTACTTGGTCTTAGCTCAAAGCTAAGAGTACTTGTTGGGAAGGGCACAATGTTGTTTCTTTAAACCCAAGGGGGTGGAGGGGAGTGCATAGCCATCCATAATCCCAGTTCCAGGGTATCTGGCTCCTGATCTCTGCATACCAGGCAAGCACATCACAGACATGCATGCAGACAAAACGATCATCACACAGAATAAAATAAGTCAATATGAAAGCATTTCAAAAAGAAAAAATCCTGGAGAAATAAGGAATGCAATTCTTACCACATTACACAGAGTAAAATGTAAAAAGAACAAAGGGCGAAGAGATAAGTACAGCTGGCACTTCCCAGCCTGTGGAGCTCCTTTAATCTTTTAAGGCCCTCCTTGCAGGTACAACTGGAACTTTGGTTTTGATGATGAAAAGAATCTTATGCAGAGGCAGTATGGGCTTAGTTATGATATTTTAATACTAATTTTTAGTGTAAGATTTATAGTTAGACGTGTGTTTTAAAGGAAAGTTAGACACACTGAAAACAGGAGTGTGTACTTCCTTGGAAAAGTCCTACCGCAGTATATTTCCAGCAGGCAAGCATAGGATTTTGGTGGGTATTGAAGCTCTTGTCTTTAAAGATTTGTTAAAGAACTTGAATAGGCTCACAGAGTAGTTCCTGTGGGGGCTTACATGATCACAATTGTCAAAATAAGTAATGAATCCAGAAGGGAGAAAGCAAGCCACCTTTACTGTGAACAGAGTTACTGTCTTGCTTTAAATCACCAGACACTTCCTAGGTAGAGAAATAAGGCCATACTCAAAGTCATATTCATTGAAGCCTCAATTTGATTAATGCATTTAAGATAAAAAATGGCACACAAAAAAAGACATCATCTCTATGCTTCTTTCTATGTGGTAAACATTTATTGCCAAACTTAATTGCTGCGGAGATCTAGATTTTCAACTTGCAAGAGCCTTCAGACTCCACGATGACCCTACGAAATGAGATGGAAGGAGCCGCATTGGGCCTGTGTACATGGAAACAAAAACTGTCCCTATACTGTGTGCAGAAATCAGCCATGCCTTCTCTACAGTGTACCCACTAATGAATCTATGAAACCATGATAAATGTAAATTCCCCTTAAAGGACTAAATAGAATATGATTAATGTAGAAGAAAAACAGGACTCTTTGAAAGTAAGATGGAAACTTCTTGGTAGCTTCCTCCAACATAAAGGTTTAAAATTCTCCTTCAGTCATGGAAAGCAAAGGGTATGCGTAACAGTGAATCATTATAAACTCATTTAGCACACCTTCAAGTAAAGGCAGATAAAATCCTCTAGATGGGCTTAAATAAGGAGAGAGCATATCATTAATGTTTGAAACATAAACTAAAACATTAACAGGAGCATTGAAATGATTCATGTCTCAAATAAATTGCTGATTCTAACCCTAGAATTTATTCTTATATGATTCTATGTATTGATGAAAGAAACAACTCATGAAAGGACATCTATGTATTTTCTTCACCAAACCATTTTCTCAAATACACACACACACACACACACACACACACACACACACACACACACATAATTTATTACTTAGGGATTAATGTTGCAATATGATAAAATTATTTTCTTGTCTTCTAATTTCAAAAAGTAAAGACCGTTATTGTTTTCCTTTAAAGAGAGCCATTGCTGCTTGACAACTCAATAAGTACTCTGCTATACTTTATACACAAATATAGCTGCTTCCGATGGCCTGCTATATTAATAATGAGACCTGCATAAAATGTAACACCTTGAAGCCAATGATCTAGTCAAACTTCAAATGTTTTCTAAATTACCTCCAGCAATCTTTGGCTAAAGGTGAACAGAAGCTAATAATTATCTTTATTGATATGTGTGTTTGCAGAGCAAGTCTTATTCCCAAAGGTTAATTATTTATGTAACCTCCCTGAATTATGTCCCCTGCTGACTTAGAATGTATCTTACCCCAACTTAAATTCAAACAACAAAAGCTAATTTTCTTTTTCCTTCAATTGCACTTCTATGTTGTATGGATTATGAGAAAGGAAGTCAACACAGACATCTTCATATTTTACAGAATAACTGTTATGTGATGTGTATTGTACTTAAATGCGACATCATCTACATATTAAGACATTTTAGATGTTCTTCACAAGTGCAGAGGATAAGTGACAATATACAACTGAGCTCTAACATGTCTATAACAGCTGCTCTAAGAATTGGGTCGGATCTGGAAATGTGGATGGGATTTGAGAGGATTTGAGAGCTAACTGTTGGGTAGGACTTGTGAGACAGCGACTTTTGCACATTACGTGTTGATGCACTAATAAACGCACTGCAGCTGTGGCTATTCACACAAAGGCTGCATACGGAAACGCCCATCACTTCATCTTGCATCAAGGAATGAGTGGTTCACTCTTTTCTCTTTCATGGAAGGGGAATTCGCTCTGGGGATTGCATTTTTTAAAGCAGTATAAGTATTGATAAGTAGCCCAAGTCCCAGAGAATAAATTTTCCATTCAGGCAAGCACCCATAATTGAGCTTGCTGAGTAAAAACAAACGAGCAAACAAATGCAAAAGATGCAGTTAAAACCAATACCAGCATTCGAAACAGGCAAGGGCCTTTTCAGAAGAAGATGGTTTCAGTGGAAGAGATGAGGCAGAGCAATTGATATCAAAAAGGACGAAAAAAATAAGTGTATATGTATAAAGTTATTAAAAATAAAGAGCCCCCTATTCAAATCATGGAGCACAGTCAATTAGTATTATTGTTTGTAACATTCTGTATGTGTCAACATTATTTAGAGAAGCAAGATTCATCATATATATCATATATATATGATATATATATTATAAGACAAAATGTATTTGAGTGGCTTCACTGGCCAGAAGCTGAATAATTCTTTAGTTGCCATTTGCAGCTTGCAGAAATAGGGAAATTTTCTTTGGAGTAGGAATGTATCCAGAACACGCTACACTAAAAGAGGAGTTCTCGGGGCTGCCAGCCTTCTAGTAGAGGCTGAGTGGTAGTATATTTCTCCTACAGAAAAAGAAAAGAAAGAAAGGAAAAGAAAAAAAGAAATAGGGAAATAAATGAACATCAAATATTTCAAACTGAAAGACTCATAACAAGAGAAGCCGATGATCTAGTCAAGTGTGAGTCTGATATTAAAATAACACGTAGAAATGTCATTGTGCTCCAGATGAAACAAGCTGTAGTTCAATAAACATGGACAAAATTATTTTAAAATATAGATATTTACTCAAGATATATCAAGCACACTTCTAACCAGGAAGTCTGATGCACACACACACACACACACACACACACACACACACACACACACACGTGTGTGTGTGTGTTTGTGTGTCCTCCTTTTTCTACATTTTGTTCTGTGTTGAACTCTAACATTTTATACCTGTGAACTGAATCAGGGTATGTCTTCTCTACTCATTCATTCTTCTCTGAAATTGCCCTCACAGGCATATCCGACAATATATTTAATTATATTCTAATTTTCCTCAATCTCTCTAAAAATTATTCATCCTATTTCATGAAAGAAATTTAAGAACCAAATAAATTTTTCTGTTATTCAGTTGTGATTTGCTTGACAAAATTATATGCCAACCAGCCATTGCATTTTCTTCTAATAAATACTGAGTACTTAAGCATTCCATTCATGCAGTGATAATTGAAGGCCTTTCATGGATCCCATGACCTGATATTACTTCTGTTGTTAATCATCTCCCAGTGAATGCAGGTGAAATTTATGACTGACTTCTCTCTGGCTGACAAACTATGGCAAAGTGAATGGGCTTTCCCTCCTGAAAGGACAGCTTATTATAAAGAAGCTTATCTTGTTGGAGCGGTCTTGACAGAGCAGCACTTCTTAACTTGTGGATTGGCATTTCTGGGGTTGAACAATCTTTTTACAGGGGTTGCATCAGACCACCATAAAACATAGATATTTACATTATGATTCATAAGAGTAGCAAAATTACATTTATGAAGAAGTGACAAAGTTAATTCAAAGTTTAGGGGTTTCAAGAGCACAAGGAGCTACCTTAAAGGGTTAGGATTAGGAAGGTTGAGAATCACTGCCCTAGACTCTTATGAGTAGAAAATGAAATCTGTCCTTATCAGTCATACTGAGCAGTGGCACTGTAATAACAAAAGGGTAACAAGGAAAAACTAGTTCATTTACATGAAGTTGCTCAAGACAAAGGAGACTTCAGGAATGAAGACCTAAGGATTCAGAAAAAAAAACCTGTTGCTTTTAATGCTCTGTTCAATAAAGAATGACAGCTATGAATAAATGCATTTGTAAAAAGGGCTATGATGAAATGTTAACAGGTTGAAGATGAGAAACACACTCAACCCAACTGTGTCTTCCTGTGGTCTCTGTCTTTGCATTCCTTCTCCTTGGTTACAGGGAAGGATCTCTCTGAAATGAAGATCCTAAGTCCTACAGCCAGGAAGTAGGACTGAGTAAACCTTTGTGCTAGCACCTCCAGGAAAGAGTGGGAGGAAACTGCAGCAAGATTTCTACTTTGCTTTGAAAGTTGCTTTGAGAAAATGATGTTTTAGTTTTTCATGACTCACCTTTGGGAAAAAGAATTCAACTTTCTGTGGTTTCCTTTGGGGAGAGGGAACAGAGGAAAGGAGACAGGACGACTAGGGAAGATCAGAGAAACTTGGTTTTCAGGGATATAAAGTGCCTTAGGTCAGAGGTTCGCGACCTTCCTGTCGTGACCCCTTGGTTGGTTGAATAACCCTTTCACAGTATCAGATATCCTGAATATCATTATGATTCATAAGAGTAGCAAAATTAAAGTCATGAAGTAGCAATGAAAACAAGTTTATGGTTGAGAGTCAACACAACATGAGGAACTGTATTAAAGACTCACAGCATTAGGAATGTTGAGAAGAACTTGTTCGGCAGAGCATCCAGTGGACCAACTGATATATTTGAAGAATCGTTTTTTGATCTCCCATGATCCTGAACTCAATCTACAGAACGTCCTTTGTAATGTTTTGGATAAAAACAGCTATCTTTTAAAAATTATACCTAAGTGTAAACCCAAGGTCTTGTAGCTGGGAAGGGTTGGGGCAACTGGGAACACCCCTAAAATTTCAGTCTAGGGTGGACTGGCTCTGCTGCAAGGCAGTAACCACACGGGAAGCATCTTTCGTTTTGGCAGTAGTGAAGCAAAGAGGGAAAGAAAGACCAAAATCTCAGTCAGTTTAAAGTGTATCATTTTGATGATTTAACTTGCTTTCCCTAAGTCCATGTCTCAATGATCCCATTAACACCTCATATCAGTAAAAAGTGGGAGTAGCCTTTAATGGCATTTAAAGTATAGAAAATAACCTTTTTACCTATAGACTCATAATCCTCTTGTAAAACAAAAATATATTCAGTCAATTACCAAGGGTCTATGCCCCATCCACTGTTCGGTTAAATTTTACACCGTTCTACATCTCCTAAAATATCAAACCCAAATTTCATTTGAGACTAAAGACAGACTACTAACTATGAGCCCCTATGAAAATTAGGAAGTTAAATTTTTCCAAGGTATGCTAGCTTTGGGTAAAAAAATGCTTCCAACAAGGGGGAGGGAAAAAGTTGCAAAGGCGTTTAAGCAAAGAAAGCTAAAAAGCCTGCAGAGCATTCAACAGAATCTGGTATAACAGACAACATTTGGACATGAATTGGGTTTCAACAGACTAGAGAGAACTACCCTGAAATGATGAGGGCCTGGCACTTCAAGGCATTTGGGATGTTCAGTGCAGCAAGAACCCTAAAGCTTTGATATATGACTATTCTCCCAAAAAGCCCCTTTGAAATTGCAGCAGAAGTGTTCATGATGCCACACCTCTTACCCTCAAAATCAACGGTGCGTGAATAATGAGAGCTCAGAAACCAAGGCAAGCCTTATTTAGGCCTCCTTGACTCACAGCTACAACAGCTTCTAATAGCTTGGATAGATAGATATGGGAAAATTAGCTGTCAGAAAGGCATTTCAGTCCATAAAACCCTGTACCACCCAGACACCAGAGAGCTCTCTTCTGAAAAAAAAGTTCATACTTTGACATTTTTGAGCCTGAATGATGGGAATTGTCTTGATGATCTCAGGATGTTCTCAAGAAATTCTTCAATTTATTCTGGTGTGGAGCAGTTGGCTCTTTTCATTGGTGTTAGTACTTCAAGTCTACCGGGCCCAACATGTAAGTGAACTAATTTTCCAGCCGAAGCCTAAATTTTCAAATCTTTCCTGCAATGGATTCCTGTTTTAAATACAGCTAAAATAAAACAAGAATTGTCATGCCCCAACCTGAACAAGTGTTTTGCTTTCACATTTTTTACCCTAGATTAGTTATTCCATCTCCTTGAAATTTAGCTCCTTAGAAAGACTCAGTATGTGGATATATACATATGCAGGGCTAGTCCAATTTCTAATAACTTAGTCATGACCCTCTGAAAATTTATTAGCATCATTTTTACTTCCCCAATATATATCACCTTTCTGGATTTCTGAGGTCCTGTGTGAATTGCCTATTAAATACAGCTTACAATAAATATTTAATACTATTCCTTACCTTATGAAGAATTGTACTTTCAGAGGCTAAAATTGTGCCTATAAGGTCTATCCAACTGATAGAAACTCCACACTTGGTAGAAAAGCAGGTGTTTCTTACTGTGAGATCCACTAGGCAGCGTAGTCAAGGAAATTTCATCAAGTGGAGTCCCCAATGAAGTTCTTTGGAAACTTCATGAACCTGGACTCCACTCACTACTTTTCCATTTTCTCACAAGAATGACAGAGTAAGCTTTGCTTATAATGTTGGAGTGGATTTTTTTCTTCAACCCAAAGTTCAAATTATTCCACATTTCGCCTGCAATTCAGTTCTAAATGCCCAAGGACCACATGGCCATGTTAATCAATGTAACGGCCCTGCTTTCCTCATTCAGTTTTATGCATTAATAGATTTTCTCTTTGTCGTGGACCAATCATGGTTCCTTATGAGTGGAAGAGTTTATTCTGGCTCTCAGTGCAGGACGGTCTTTCCGCCGTGGTAGGGAAACGGTAGCACCATGAAAGACATGACGACAGTAACAGACAATATAAGGATATAAGGGGCACCGATCATATTGCATTGCAATCATGAAGCAGAGAATGAACAGGAAGTAGTGCCATGTTATAAAATATCAAGTCTGCATCAGAGAAAGAAAGAAAATCAGCATAGAGCTGTTTACAGAGCAGACCCGGAAATGGTATCCAGAGTTTCCTCTTATATTCTATTGGTAAGCATTCTACATGCAGTCCCTCATATCCACAGGAAATCTGGGAAATTATTTCTAGTTACGATCCCAGGCAATTAAGTACTTTCTCTCTCTCGAAGTCACTGTCACAGACTCAGATCTCCTAATATCATCATTCATCTGGAGGTATAGGTGTTGTGAACTACCCCTGCGAGTTCATCAGGAGGTGATTATCAAACAGGTAAGTGCAAATAGAACATAATGGAAACAGTTCGATTGCCGGCAGCAAACAAGAGAACGCTGGCGCTAATTTATAAAGGGTTGTTCTCCTGTTCTCCGTGAACAAGTACCATGGGGGCATTTATTGCAGGAAATGTTTTCATGTTGATAGAGGGAAGACTCAGCATCAGACACTGAGGCACAGATAATCCTGAGTATGGTCAGTTCCAGATAAGAATCACCGCATGCTCCAAGAGAGGAAAAAGCAGTCGCTTCAAAAGAATTAGCATTACAATAAGCAATTTATTCCAGGTAACCTAAAATGAAGGAGTCAGTGATGTGGTGACCTTGGATAATTCCTGCTGTGTGTCTCCAAAACCCTTCGCTGAAATAAAAATAAAACGGCCTTGAATGGATGTTACCAGCTTTTAAGTGGGGCAGCAGTTTTTCTCTCTTAAGTATAGAATCACTTCCCTACAAGTGCCTGCATCAAGTGCCAGCTAACAATACGGAATTTAACTTTAAAGAACAAGTTACAAACACCAGAGAACACATATTATAAGGGAGAAGTTACTAGCTTTAGTTGAAAACTGAAAACCTAGATGCAGCCTCCAACATTTGGCCAGGGTTCTTGAAACAGCCAGGAAGTTTGCGTCCACTTGTATAGTTTGAGTACATAAGAAGAACTTCAAAATAGGAAGCCAGAAGTTGTAAGGATTAAAAGCAACCTCAGAAACCTGGTTTAGGAGCTGAGAGACTTTATTTCAGCAGACAATACCTAGCCCTTGCACAGTTTTCATTATTACATCCTACCTTACAATTCTAAACATATAAACCTTAAAAGCTGGAACAGAAAAATACCAAGATATTTATGAGAGCTGATATTTACCTCATTCACATGCAAATTCTCAGGCAATATAACAAGACTTCAGAAGCTAGACATTTGAACTATGGCCTGGGCACAATACTTACAAAATAAGTTCAACTGATCAAGAAGTTAAGTTGATTTGGAAAGGACACTGCCAAATCTCTGATTTGCAAGTGAAATTTAAAAAAAAATTTAGCGTAAGCTTTATTTTTAGGTAAATTCTTGAAAAGCTGTACTGAAATGTAATTTTTGAAGTTAAAGTATTAATTCCATTTCAATAGACATTTAATAAAAATGTTTTCTGAGAAAAAATGAAGATTTAGAATCTCTCATAGAATACTTTACATATACTCTAAGAGTTCCCCATGTCACAAGTATCCCTTAATGAAAATCCATCAGCATTCCTTAGGAGGGTGGAAGTAAGATTTACCTGCTACTTCAGAAGGTTTAATAGAACAAATGGACATAGATCAGAATAGCAAGAAAGGCACTATGTCTATTAATATGCAAACAGAAAGCAGTATCCCAGCAAGAGAGAATCCTCAGAGCGAGAGAGCACAGATTTGCCAGTATTCAGAGACGTTGTCTATTTTTATTTTTTCTGTAGGGGAGGAGCACCATGGGGAATGCAGACAATTTCGAAGGCCTGGAAGTTATTACTCGGTGAGTGAATGGTGCCAGAGATGGTCATTTTGGAATTTCAATGAGCCCAAGAGACAGACATTATCTTGTAATGTAAGACCATCCAGGTGTGGTTATATTCTTCAGTCATCATTCCAAAGATAGATAATGGGATTTCAAGGTGAGGATGGAAGGCAATTATAGTTCCTTTCTCAGTCTGATCTGAAGGCATAGAAAGGAAATTCCAGACAGCGCCTTTGCATCTACATGCAATTGCTCTGCAGGCCTAAAATGGACCATATTTGGGGACATTGATTCCTGAGTCCAAACTCCCTCTTTCTGAGTAATCCTAGGTAAAGGAAATTGGGAAGTGCTATTGTAAAATCTTTTGGATAAATTTTTATTATTTATAAAAAATAACTTTTAAATAAGTTAATGAAGGCCTTCTTCATATGGAGCACAGCATATTTAAAATTCACTAAATGCTATTATCATTGGTACAATTAAAAATATTTAATACAATATTAAAATATTGAGCTTTTCACGTGAGTTTTACTAAAGTTAGTCTGATCATGTTCCACTTTCTGTTGCTAAATAATGATAGCATATTGAGTATATTTTCCCCACAATTCACTATTTAATTCAAACTATAATAGCTTAATCATTTGGTTGCTTTTTATTGGTGTTTTGAAAACAGTAATTTAATTTTAATTATGCAAGATGACAAATTATTTCATTTTTCTCATGGATGTGATTAGTATCATTAGAAATGTGTTAGATACTCCAATTATTAACCCAGGGAGTGTGTGTTAACGGATTGAAAGTAGAAAATAAGGAGCAAATTGGGTTTTGAAAAGCAATTTCAATTAATTCAATTTACTAATTCTGCAATGGAGTAGATATTAGTATTTATAGGCTGATATCCTTATAACAGAATCCTTTTCTATTTATAATTGAAATGATGGATTGGTGTATTCTTTTACACACAATATTTGTGAAATATTTTCAATTTGTTTGATTGAATTAAAACTCATTTTCAGATGTCAAAGTGGAATACCTTCTAGCACTAGTTCCTTGACAAGTTTTTAGATGGAAAATTTTATTAGAAACTTTGTCGCAGTCATCTGTACTCCAGAAACCTGACTTAGTCAGTGCATTTTATTTTCATTTCTTTTTGAGATTTTATTAACTGGCTACCATTGTGCTGTGATTTGCATGAGAATTTACCTACCAGCTCCTGCGTTTGAATACATGTACTTCCATTGATGATGTTGTCTTGAGATGCTATAGAAACTTTGGGAAAGGAAGTGTCTAAATTTCATTTCCTATTTCTGTGACAAAATATGAACAAAGCAACTTAGGAGATGTAAGAAGGGAAAGATTTTAGCTACTAGTTCCAAGTTCCAGTCTGTTATGGCCAGGAAGTCCCAGTGGTGACACTTGAGAGAGCTGGTCATACCACATTAATAATCAGTAACAAAATAAAGACTTCATTCCTATTTTACACTGACAATGAAACTGTCTTCTCCTGTTTTCCTGAAAGACTGACTGACAGCGAACTCCAAAGTAACCTATTTAGCTGAAGAAATTTCAAATTGGAATATTATCCAGCCTCACTGTATGTACATACAGTAGCCAGGTTTGTGGAGAGAATTCAGAGCAAAAAGCAGAACAGAAACAAGCGAAAAGTTTATAGTTGGCTGATTATATTTAAATGATGATTTATGGTGATAAATGATGGTTATGATGATAATGTTTGAAGTTGTGATCGACTCTAATTTGGGCCAAGTGGTTATAATTGTTAATAATATTAGCACCATTAAAGAAGAAGAGCTAACTTTGCTCTAGGCCAATAGCAAAGAAAACTTGACCTCAGAGATCCAATAATTCATTTGTCAGTCATTTACACTACTCATTTAATTAGTTTCATTAAAATGGTAAGCCCTTCTATAAAGAGTGTCTGAACCATGGATACTGCTCCAAGAGTGCCAGGCTTTAGCAAGGCAGTCTAGGGAAATGTTTTCTTAGGTTCAGCATGAACCTAAGTATACAGGTATTCAGAGGACACTGTGGCCATGAATCAAGGATGTTCAACACATCTCAAACAAAGCGATAAAACTTAGCATCATCTTCCCAGTTCTGGGTTTGCATGGATAAAGACTACGAGGGTATGTGTGTTTACGGTGGCTTATACAGAGTGGCTTATACAGAAAGACCTGTGGATTCAAAGAATCAATAGCAGTATTAGATTCTATATCTTAAGTTCCTGAGAAAGCTTTGCTTAAGGTTGAGAATAGAATGCCTACACTGCTGTGGAGAGACATGGACTATGTACCACGGAAAGCTGTAGGGACCAAATGTAGCCAGTCCATTAAGATAGCACATGTGATGCAAGGGGGAGTACCAGAAAGATGGTGATGATGAAGTCTGCTGTAGCCTAAAATCATGTCATCACATGTCCTAGACAGTGGGCACAGCGCTGCAAGGTTTCTATCAAATTGGTCTAAAGTTTTACTGCTCTGTCCCCCATGATCCTTGAAATGACAAAGTGTGTTCTGTACCAATGCACATGAGAAGGATGTAAATTTGTTTTTACATGTAGTACTATAAGCAGAAGCAATTCCTCCCGTACTTTGGTGTTCTTTATCTAGTGACTTACTGTTGCCACATCATTTTGCCCTTTTCATTGTCAATCCCCACATACATTTGTATGAGAACATATTGTGCTTACATATGGTACTTAGATTTCTGAGTCTCATTTATTTCACTTAGCAAGATGTAATCTAGGTTCATGTTGCCACAATTACAATATTTCATTCTATTTCATTGCTTCGATACACTCTTTGTATATGTAAAAGAATGTTTTCCTTATCTAGTCATTAACTGAATACTGGTCGAACAAAAATATTGGCTTTGTATAAAACTGAGCTAAAAAATATAGCCTTAGTGAGATTCCTTCAGTGCTAATTAATCTCAGCATTGTTTATAAGTATGTATTAATCTAGACTAGCAATCTACTAAAGTAGGTGTAAGACTAAAGTCACATGGGCTTCTAAAGATGAATAACCAAGTGTCCCAGAAAGCAAACACTGATGGCTCTGGAGTTCACGATGAGATCTTCCATTGTCATAATGTAGCAGCTGGTTATTGGGACAGAATCCAGGGCTTCCACAGAGACATGGAGTCAGATGAGAGTTCTGGAGACTGGGAACATGGGCAGAAAAGTCCATAGGTTCCTTGGGATGAACACAGGAGGTATTTATGTGAACAACTCTGGTGCCCTCATTACTTCTGATGAATTTAGAGCTAACTGATTCAGCAAGATAATCTGGCCAGAAAGCCTAGGCATCCTGCCATTTGTGATTCTATGGGATGGTGGATTGATGGATACACATCTCTGGGTCTGGGTTTTATAGGGGGGCTGGGGTTCGCACTCATATCCATATATTTTTAGGGCAAGCACTTCACCAACTGAGCCAGCCCAGAGCCTCTGTTTCAAATACTTTCTATTCACCAAACATTTGATAATTTGCAGAGGCATAACTTTCTATTCAAAAGTGGAAGGGTGACTTTAGTATTTTAAATGCACATTTATTGAAGGAATGATTCCCCCCTCTGAAAAAAAAAAAACAGATGAAATTAGCTTATGTTTTTAGAAAAAGTGCGCTTGCTTCTTCTATGTAGAATTTCATATTCTTCCTTCTGGTGGTAAATCTTATTGGTCAGCCATTTTGATGTCTTTCCCATGATTGTTTTCATTGTGTATAAATCTAGTTGTCCATCACCATGGCATATTTGGAATTGACTATTACAAGACTGAGATTTGAAAGTTGCCAAGGGAAACATGGGTAATGGCCATTTTAATACCAGAATCCATTCATTCTCTTATAAATCTCAGTTTATAGAACTTGAGACTCCCTCATAGCTGTAGCATCTAGCCTTTTCCCAGTGCAGGAAACAAAAAGTAATCAGTTTAAACTATCTTTATTGAATTTAATAAAATTCATAGTTCATCACATACCATTATGCATCACAAACAGCTCTGAGGTGATTATTTCCATTCATGTCTCTTAGAAGCAATATAAGTGTACATTTTCGTTATTACATTTTAGCCTTAAAAGCAAATGTATTGAGACCCCATAGGAACAACAATGCCAACCAACCAGAGCTTCCAGGGACTAAGCCACTACCCAAAGACTATACATGGGCTGACCCTGGGCTCCAACCTCATAGGTAGCAATGAATAGCCTAGTAAGAGCACCAGTGGAAGGGGAAGCCCTTGGTCCTGCCAAGACTGAACCCCCAGTGAACGTGATTGTTGGGGGGAGGGTGGTAATAGGGGGGAGGATGGGGAGGGGAACACCGATAGAGAAGGGGAGGGGGAGGGGCTAGGGGGATGTTGGCCCGGAAACCGGGAAAGGGAACAACATTTGAAATGTAAATAAGAAATACCCAATTTAATAAAGATGGAAAAAATCAAATGTATTTATTAGTTACTATGATGCATGTTTATACATTGTCTAATTTTGTAAAGTATATAAATTTCACTTAAAATAATGACTAGTTCATCTGTTACAATTTTTCAAGTGGTATTTACAGTGTTTCTACCTGATGCTAAACTCTATCCTCTTAAATTGCAGTTACTTGACCTAATATACGGTTTGATGTTTGGATGGCTAAGTTTAATAAACCTCTAGCTTGTGGCTTAAGAATCCATACAAGTTTATAAGACTTGAGATAAAGATAGCGACTTTAAATAATTCTCAACCAGTTCATTCCAAGTACAGCATAGAGCATCTAGTGATAAAATACAGAAGCAAATAAATATCAGGGCCATTATGCACTGTTAGCATGGTTGCCTTTACCGTTACCAAGAAACTTGATATATCTGTGTTCCGGTTTTTAAATTGTTATGGATTTCTTATTACTACTTTTTCTTACTCTGAGGTTAAAAAAAATGAAAACTATTTGGAAAGGCAGATTCACAGCAACTGCTACAGTCAATGAATACTAGAATATCTGGAACGAGTTCGAGAAGTGCAGCCACTGACATGAAACACCTGTGTTCAGTAGCATGCGTATGATGAGAAGCACCTTGATAATTGGCCAAATGATTGCCTGCTCAACCATATTTTAGACCATGCATAAATAAAATCCTCTATGTTGTACACTGTCTGCCTGAATGTTAAATGTCGGCAGTGTGACACACAGGACAAGCTACTAGATAGGTAAAGTTGCGTGTAATTTTTAAAGATTATGAAATTCAGGTCAGGACTCAGGGTTCATACAACCTGTCTGCACTACAATTACCACATCAGACATGTCGATGGACTGTATGAGCTCTCTAACTCCATGTTATGAAGCTACTCACACCATCTAATATGATGGTGTGTGGTAATCCATCCATTCCTGATTCCCAAATGCCAATGTGACTCAGAAATCGACCATAGTCTTTGTTGTGTGCATAAGGGTGCAAGAGAGAAGGGGAAACAGCTTCTCTCGTTGTAGTAGAAACAGCTGTAAGTGGTTATTATGTGATACAAAGTGTCAGCATGTATTAAAATAGCCTTTGCACAGGTATCACAATCTTTAACATGATATTGCAATGAGTAATTTAAGTAACCATAAAGACACCTCAGCATATCGATGATGAAAATTAATGATACTCCACAAAAATTGACAATTATTGACACTGGGATGTCAACAATTCTGAACAATTTTCCCTCAAAATTGAACTGCTATTGAATGATGCTTACTCCTCAGATGAGAGACTTTATTTCCCACTCATTTGCAATGTCTGTAAAGGGATTCCATGGTTGTCCAATGCTCTATGGCATTCACACTTCTCACAATACTGAACATAGAACTTTCAATAAACTTGAACCATATCCTCATTAGTTTTGGAAGAGGAGCCTGTGTGACCTTCAGTAACCCAGGCACATTCTCTCTCTTAACGTTATTCAAAGTTGAAGTTTACAGAGTGTGGCCACACTCCTGAGAAACACCTAAGAAAACTAAATCTGAGAGTTGTGAATGAGTTCTCTGCCTTTCAGTAGACTAAAGAGAGCATACCACGCAGATTTCCTTAAACTTCTCTAAGTGAGAACGTTGTTTTTATGATTCGTTTTCTGTTAGAGGACTTGTTGTTGTTGTTGTTGTTTTTGTTGTTGTTGTTGTTGTTGCTGCTGCTGCTGATGTTGTTTGAATGTATGATGCATGTGTATGTGTTTCTGTGCATTTGCTAAGGTTTATATATGAGATTACAGAGCAACTTCTAGTCTCAGTCTAGGCTGACCTCTTACTTTATGAGACGGAGCAGTTCCTTTTGGTATGTATAGCTGTATACTAGGCTGACTGGTGCATGCATTTCTTGGAATTCTCTGGTTTACACCTCATATCTCCCTTTAAGAGTGATAGAATTACCGATGAAGTAACTATGCCTAATTTTATGCTAGTTCCTTCTTTAATACTGAGCCATATCCCCAAGCTCTCTTCCTAACTTTAATTTTTACTGAAAATAAATTTTATATTAATATTTAAATATATTTAATAAATTTTGGTTATAATTTCCCCTCCCCCAACTCCTCCCACATCTTCTTCCCTACCTCCCAACCAACTCCATGGTCTGCCTCTATTTTATCTATGCATCTATCTATGTATCTTTATATGTGTATTTTTGTGTCTGTCTCTCTATGTAGCTATCTATCTATATCTCACTAAAACAATCAGGAAACAAAAGAGCAAAAGCTCAGGACACACACACACACATAAACACTAAAACACCAATACCTGTAAAAGCACAAAATTAGAAACCATAATATACAAGGGAAAGAGAAATAAAAGATATCTACCACTGCATGGGGCCCTCTTTTAGTGGGATTTATCAACCCAGAGAGACTCCATTGGACAAAACTGTTACTGTAAAATTAAAGAAAAATGCTGTCATTTACCGCACACTGGGTCCAGCACCGCAGTGCCCCAAGATATCTGGTAGATAACTTCATCTCAGTCAGCAAAGCCTCTCACCTGCTTTGCTCCATCCCATATCACACTGCCGAAGGCTTCTCTCTGAGCCTGGCAACAATCTCTCTACCCATCTTGTTCCCAAGGCAGGTTGCCACCATGCCAAACACATACATCTCAATTCCATGGCGGCCTAGAGTCTCCACCACCACAAACTCTCTTGAACTTAAACCGCCATATGAAAGAACACACAAAACAGTAACCTCTGATCCAATTGATAATAGATAATTTGCTCATCTAAACACACATCCACCCCTTAAGAACATTCACAACAACCTATAAATGCTCACAGCGGAGTCTTAACTTCAGCCTCCATGCTTTCCCTGCTGTTTCTTCTGCCTCGCTCCAGTCTCCTCTCTCTAAAACTTTTCTCCCGCCCCTCATCCTTCCTTCTCGTCCAATGGCAGGCCTTGTTCTGTCTTTCACCTGCCTTCACCTGTATAGGGGTAGGAGATCCCCACTCTCAGTGCTGGGATACCTCATTTGCCTTCAATGTACAAAGGCCCAGCGCATGCTGTCATAGTCTGTGAGCACATACATGAATCATCCCTGTTGTGTCTGGAGACAGTGCTTCCTTCATATCCTTCAAGTCATGGCGATGGCACAATGAGTAAACTATTCCCGCCAGCGGGGACCCAGTTATTTAGGGTCCCTAAGAGGCTTTCTACCTGTGGGCCAAATAGGGATGAAGAGAAGAAGGAGACCAAGCAAAAGTTCTGTTGTCAAGGTCTTGTTTATTGGGATGAACGTTACAGTTTTTAAGACTTTCAGGTAGGGGGAGTGACCTTTGTGAAACATGAAGGAGGGGAAGATAAGGTATAGGCAGTGATAGCTGGAGGCAAAGAGGTCAGGCGGTAGACACCGGGTGTTGACTCAGGTGATAACTGGTATCTGCTCGAGCTGAGGCATCCCTTGAATGTTATCTTCCTGTGCCGTAAATTCATGGGAGAGGCTCTTAGAGGAGTATGTGTGGCCAAGAGTCACATAGCCACTTTGAGCTATACAGTCACAAAATGGCCAGGCCCAAATCCAATATGGCTCCCTACAGTAAACTACTTGGCACACAAACATGAGGAGCTTGGTTTGAATGCCCGGAACTCTGATATAAGCTGAGCTTGGGGATGTATGTCTATAGTCTCAGCAATCGTACAGCCATCTTCAAGATGGAGAAATCCCTACAAGCTCTAGACCTGGTAGCCTGCTACATACAGAAGGGAACAGCAAATGGTTCCTGTCTTTTTAAAAATAATAATAATAATAAAAGGTGGAAGGTGAGGACTGATATCTGAGGATGTTTTCTGAGTTCCTAACATAACACTGTGGCATGTATTTACCCACTCACCTCCAAGACCCACCCCATATTCAAACACATATCATAGGTTAATATGTACACTATTCACACACACACACACACACACACACAGAGAGAGAGAGAGAGAGAGAGAGAGAGAGAGAGAGAGAGAGAGAGAGAGAGAGAAGAGAGAGACATACATACTTTGATTAAATATACTCTTGCTTAAATCAAATTTCTTTACCAGAAATGTGAAGTAGAAACAGAAGTGCGACCTGGAATTCTTAGTCTGTAGAGCAGTATGTTGCTATGGAATCCTTATTCCTACTTTCCTTTGTATATTTTCAAGTATCTGCCTTGCGAAATATTTTCCCACTGCTTTAAAGACAGCTTGGCCGTTTAAGTTTGCTTTTCTAACCTGAGCTTTTGAAAGCAACGATGACTAAATTATTTTGTGGTTAAACCCAAGTGGAACTTATAGCAAGCCGTGTGAACTGGCTGTGTCAACCAGTGTGCGTATTTGATGGTATTTAATATATTTCCGTGATGTTATATAAACTCGTTCTGTACCCTGTGATTTAAAGAATGTTACTTCAAAAACCGAATATTACTTCTTTTTTATTTCAGAAAGTCAACTATGAGAAAATTTTTTTCTTTGATTCCGAACAATATATGTATCAAGGAAACTTTGGCAATAAAAATGTTTATTATGTGGTAGCATGAGGAATGAGAGGAAAGGAATCTCAATTCGCTCATAACTGTACTTCCAGCTGAAGTGTGACAGTAAATCCAGAGATGAAATGAAAGATTAACTCACGGAGATGGCAGCTTGGCAGACGCGTATTACTGCCATATTGCTAGTCTTTGCAGCACAGCGGGCTACAATTTTTTCTTCATGTCATACGCTTCAGTATCCAAGTGTACAAAAAATTATTTTCTCCCCACTGATGACAGTAGGTGGTGTTTATTTCACCGGATCTGCTTGGAAGTCAATTAGTTCAGTACACTGATTGAGACGCGACTTCATACATAGACCACCATGTTGGACTTGAGCAGTGCTTGACGTCACAGCAGGAATACAACCTGAGGTGGAGGAGTGGACCTGCCCAAAGAGTGCTCGGGAGGTCTGCAGCTGTCAGTCTGGAGTGAGATCTGTTGCATGTCGTGGTGGTTAGAATGTGAGGGAATCAACAGGCAAAGAAGAAAATGAAGTACAATTCCTCAAGACTTTTCTCAAGGACTAAACACTTGAGAGCATGTTAGGCAAGTAAGTGTATCAGTTCTATTTGATACCGGGAAGCTCAGAGCTCCAGTCACAGCAGAAACACGACACAAAGAACGTAGTTGAGGCATGAGGGCAGAAGTCCAGAGAACTGGGGAATGTGAGACAGCTCCCTTGACATAGTAAAGAGGAGTCAACGGTGGCTGTGACACACTGCATGAACATACTGCACAAGAAGGCGCAGAGTCGTGACGGAGGGAAGGGCATGAGGAATTTATAGGCATTTAAAATGGTCTCTGGGGACTTTGAGCAATCGGTATTTGAAAACGTGAGCTGTGTATTCCAGGTGCTGCTGTGACACAGGTAGGTAGGGCAAGAGCTTGTGAAATCTGTTGCTAATGAGAGCTCATTTGTACTGACAGCTGGAGCGGCCTGGGGATGCAGGGCAGTGCCTTCAAAGAGCTCACTGTATAGCAGGGATGATGGGATGATATACAAACTAAGATAATGGAGAGCAAATGCTCCGTGAAAGCCCAGGCAGCTGATTAGGGGCTTGAAAACAGACGACTGTGAACAGGGTTTTGAAGGAAGCTTCTTTCTTCTTCTTCTTCTTCTTCTTCTTCTTCTTCTTCTTCTTCTTCTTCTTCTTCTTCTTCTTCTTCTTCTTCTTCTTCTTCTTCTTCTTCTTTTTCTTCTTCTTCTTTTTCTTTTAATGGATATTTTTTTATTTCCATTTCAAATGTTATTCCCTTTCTGGGTTTCCCGGACATAAGCCCCCTATCTTATCCTCCCATTCCTCCCCTTCTTCTATAAGGGTGTTCCCCCTCCCCAACCACACCCTCTTCTCGCACCCCTGGCCCCCGACATTCCCCTACATGGGGTGTCCAGGCTTGTCAGGACCAAGGGCTTCTCCTTCCATTGGTGCCCAACAAGCCCATCCTCTGCTACATAGGCAGCAGGAGCCATGGGTCAATCCATGTATACTCTTTGGGTATTGTTTTAGTCCCTGGTGAAGGAAGCTTCCTATTGAATACCGCATAGAGAAACTGAGAAGCAAACTCTAGCAAGTCCAGGGATATTGCTTTAGTTTGGGTTGCAGATGTTTTTAATATGAGATAGTAGATAATTATTTATCTTTGACTTATCCACTAAATACAATAAATGCGTCCATACGAATGGAGTCTACAAACTCTGATTCTAACAGACACAAATATAAATACCATCATAGCTGGTCCCTGTAGATTGTGTTTGCAAATACTATTTGATCAAGGGCTTTACCTCAAAACTGGATTTTATAACATGTCATCCAAAGCCTCTTGTCTCCAGATTGTCACCACCTTGGCTCTACAATTTTATGTAAGTTTACAATATAAGTTTAAAATGTGAAGTGTTCGTTTGTGGAAGCTATTTTCATCTCATATCACAGCTTCTAGCGCCCTGTTTCTCCATTGAAGTATTTGGGGGAGACGGCAATTTCTTTCTTAATAAGCTCTCAGCCCAGCTCATGTGATTACCATGAACACGCCTGTTTCCTGAGGCTTTTCCACACTAATGACTCTCCTGTTATCTCTCCCCTGCTCGCTGTGCAGGTCATGGCTTCTTTACTAACTCTCTCTTATCTTTCTGACTCCGTAATGAATTTAGTGACAATAAATAAACAGACCAGAGGGAAACATCTGATGAACTGACTTTAAAGATGGCTGTCTTTTTCTCTTCCTACACTAAACACACTAAAGATATACAATCTTCCACTTCAACCTCAACTCCTGAAAGCTGCCCTCTCAGGGAGAGCTGGTTCTCCTTCACAGTGAGTATTTTTTTCAGTTTCACACAATGTTGCTCATTGTTCCTGAGGGAGTGGCACCCAGGTGACTCCAGGTAAAAACCACCCCATCTCCATGACAGGCTAGACAAAAATATTGTGCTTAGATTTATAGATTGTGTTCATTTCTTTCATTTGTCAGTGTTAAAGTCAGAAAAGGTCCGTGGAATTTATTGAAAAGACCCCCTTGAGCTTTTGAAAGATAAAACACTCGAAGATGTCAAGCTTGTTTTAGGCAGTTGTTATGTAGAAAGCCAGCATTGTTAGCGAACTTTGAGGAGGGAACTGGGAAGGGGTAAGTAGACTGGAGGTGGGAGGAAGCCTTGTGAGGAGAGTGAAAACAGATGTGACTTGTGGCTGAGATTGCTCATTTTAATGTCACTGTTAGACACTGATTCGTTTGTCTATCATGAAGAATTTATTATTACTAACTAGTAAGAGTCTCATTTGCCTTAAACACTTCCTGAAGAGTGTATATAGAGGGGATTTATGTAAAACCTACTAGAATCTTAGGACATGTGTACAATAGGTTTATTCTGGCGTCGATGTCCTGGCTTTGACAATGGGTGGTGTTTGTACGAGATGCTATGGGGAGAAGGTAAGCATATTAGGTACACAGGCATCCTACTGTATGACATCTTCAAATTAGTCTTAACCTATCTTAAATTTGACTGTTTTGAAAAAAAACTGAAAATATATAACCTCTCATTTTTCATTAAACATTTAAAAGTGTTTAGAAAATATGTCAAGGTAGTCAGACAATCATTGGAAACCCTGAGCAAGAGAAATTGGTGAAAAGCAGCAAAATGACACCTTTCCTTTAATTAATCTTTCCAATGTGTTAGATATCACAAAGGACTCCCCTTGCGTTTTATGAACCACTGCCATTCTGGTAAATGGTACCAGATTTGACAAATGAGTAATGAGGAGTTAGTCCTCATAATCGAAAGCATGTTGTAATGTTTTTGATCTTGGCATCAATATTTTTTATTGTGGCTCAAAGCAGAGTTTTCTGGCTTTTTGTGAGTTCTGAAGTAGGGCAGGCCTTCTGTTTGCCCGTCTTTCTTCACAGCACTTGTTTTATACCTAGAGGATTTGTTAAAGGTGACAGAATCAGTGACTAAAATACTTTTGAATAAAGTGACAACTGTCGATCTTCATTGAGAAGAGCCAAATCCATTAACATAGTGCATTTGTGAGAATTGCTTCTTTCCTTATTTCTGAAAAATTCTAGAATCTGATATGAGTCCAGAACTTTCTCTATTTTCCCTGAATTGTGGACTCCTTGAATCTCATACAACAAACAAACTTAGTAATCAAATTCAGATAATCAAAAACACCCATTCTTCTGACACTAGATGAAAATACTGAATTATGAAGTTGTATTCCAAGCTACAAAAAATAGCACCAGGCATGAGAAACCTCTTCTAAAGCTATTGATCAAGAGAGTCCTGGAGAGTAGAGTAACAGCATAGGCTTGCTCTGCCAAAGTTGGGAAACACCTGATAGTCCTGCTTAGCTGTGAGGCTTATGAACCCAGGTGATGAGCAGCATTGCAGGATACTCCTAAAGGTGCCACAGTGGCATTCATTTCTTGGCAGCAATAAGAAGCTGTGTAATTGGGCTCGGGGCTGGTGAACAGGAGGGAAATCGTGCCTGGAACTGGAAACTTTGCCAACTAACTGGGACTAGTGAGGTCATAAATCTTCGAGGAGAACCTATTACTGCTACTTATTATTACATGCACTAGAACAGCATGATTCTTAACTGGGTTATAAATATTAAGCTCTATACCTACAGATAAGTGTCTGCAAGAATTTTATCTTTGTATCAGAGGGACACCTTTACAATAAATGACAACCCCTAAAAACACAGACAATTGATTTTGGGGTAACCGATGATGCATACACCTACAGCATGACACCTGCTTCTCTGGCTCAGGGATCATTGAATAATGTGACAGAATGAATCTAAGAGCCAGAGAACTAGGATGTCCGCTATGAGATTATCATAGCAGAAATGATAGGAAAGCTACAACCATTGCACTTCAATAGCATGATCTCCTAAACAAAACCCAAACTATGACAAAATTAATAGACATGCTAACATGTAAGGGGAAATCTCAAGGATCCCCAGACCTAGATAAAGAACTACAGGCAACAAATGATGGCTATGGCAGAAGATTTAGTTTTTGTGAAGGATGAGACCCGTAAGTGCTTATACAATACCAAATACGAAGTCCTGGAATCATGTGCATACAAGTAACAGTAAATAAGCTAAGTAGCTTGTGTTTATATATTCATGTATTATCAAATATTTATCATAATCAAGGAAAGGAGGTCATAAATTTAAGAGGGGTAAGGGTCAATGTGAGAGGTTGGCAGAACCGAACATAAAGAGGTATTAAAAGGAGGAAAGAAATGGCGGGGTGGGGGAGCAATGATGTAATATACTTGAATTAAAATAAAAAAAGATATTATGGAAAAAACTTACTCAAGGAGCTGAGGCAATGTCTCAGTCATTAAAGCGTTTGAAATGTAAGCAGTGAGCACTGATTGTAAATATCCAGCACAGAAATTAAAAGAAAAGCCAAATTCATATCTCTGAGAAGACAGCTCCAGGAAGATCTCTGAAGCTCACCCGCCAGTCTACCTAGCATAGACAATGAACGCTTACGTTCAGTGACGGTCCATGTCTCAAAAAATGAGATGGCAAAGGGTTGAAGGAAGTGCTTGGCACCAACATCTAACCTCTGTATCCTTTCGTTCTGACCTATATATACAGACACACATACATACATACATGTATGCATACATAACCACTCATCTGAACAAATGATGTGAAGATTAAGCACAACCTCCTGCACATTTTATATTACCTTTAAATTTCCCTGAAATTCATTGATAATTAGCTAAATCAACACTAAAAGTTGTCATTTCTCCCCTTGTGCTTAGTTTCATGTATTCACAATACCCTGTCACACAATCTTGTGTTTTGAAAGTTCAGTGTCTAATTAATGCTGCGTTGGGGCATGGGGAGATTGTGAAAATTTTAGAGGTGTGGCTTAGGTGAAGGGAGAAGGTCACTGGGGGCCAGTCCATGAGGTGATATTATCCTTGCCCTTATGCTTCCTTACCTTCTGTTTTCTGGTTGGTCAGGAAGTAAGCAGCTGTCATTTTCCACATGCTCCAACTGCCACAACGATCTGTCCAGTCATGAGAAACTAAGTGTCCATGCACTGCCTGAACCCTGTAAAATTGTGAGCCAGAAACATAATCTTTTCTCTCTTAGGGCCACCATGAGTTTGATCTCAGAAACGAAAAGCAGCTAACATCCATTCTCTATTTGCAATAAGCTACTAAGAGCGACCTTAGACCATGTTCATGTTAGTACCAGAAGCTGGAATTGTTAGTTCAGAAACCAAAGGGAGAGATGGCCTCTCACAAGCTCCTCTAAAACCTATGGGTGGGATATTTTTTCCTCTGATTATATTCTGTTATAATGTTTAGCAGTTTGGCTGGATTCTGTAGGTCTATGTTCTATATGTCATGCATCCACAAATATTTCTTTAATATGATTGTTTTTTTCATGCCATTATGTTGACTTGGCATTTGGTCACTGACCACAAAGCCTTGTATATGTCAAATATTTACTTTATAAATGAACTGCATTGCCAAGCCCTACATTCACAAGTACTTTTTGTCCACATATTATGCTTTTTATAAAGTCTAAAAGATGACTTGATCATGGCTCCAAGCTTGTCCCGTAAGTAACTTATAATCTTTGTCACATTTTAAAGAAATTAGTTGACGTCAAAATTATAAAGCATAGTCCAATAACAAGAACATTACCATTATTTTGTGTTTATTCATTCTAAACTACATTTTCTAAAAATACAGTGTTTAATATAAATATATTCAAAATCCCCTATAATAGGCATGGCACTAGGAAGGCCACTTGAATTATGACATAGATAAAATTAGGTAGAGTACAGTTTGCCCTTTTCCACACTCTGGACAAAAGCTGGGATCCATAGAATGATTCGTTGCTTTCCCAGCCTTGTGGTTCTACAGCTGGGCTGTGGGCACAGGGAGCAGGCTCATGATAAATGTCTGTGCATTAGAACAATGGGGCCGCTCTTTGGCAACTCAAGCCACAGACCAAACATTCCTAATTAAGATGTTGTCATTTTACCTAGGGGGAAAGCTTTGGACAGATTCCAGAGTGCCCATAAATAAGAGAGACTGCCAGAAATATGAGAAAGAATAGTTTCAAGCAAAAGTATCTTTACATGAGTAAGGGCATAATTCAGCCAACTTCCAAAGCTGATTTATAGGCTGGCCATATAGTGCATATTGGTCAGGCAGCTCTTTGTGCAGTGCACCTCCTGCTGGCCACACGGGAAATTACATGTGGGAAGCTGACACCTCTCATTTGTTCAAATGATAACAGCATCATTTCTCTTTCAAAGGTGAATAGTTTACACTCTAATTTTGCTCTTGAAGATGTATCCCTTTTTTAATGCTAATGTCTGAAACATGCATGCATACACACTTTCATTCAATTTGATCCCAGATTTTACTGTTTTTAGAAAAATGGACACTCCCTTAAGAAAGACAGAGCAATTTTTTCCTCAGTATCGAATGCATACTAATTTGGTTGGTATTTCTTGAGGACATGATTGTACTGCACGCCTCTCCTAATAGACCTGTGCCCTTCCTTGTTTGTAGCTTCT
>NC_046160.1:105452080-105458422 GCF_011064425.1 Rattus rattus | reverse complement strand
AATGCTAGCAGAAAACCTCAGGGTTGTTTTGAATTGCATTTTCCTGTTGACAAAATGATGTTACCATCTCTTTAGGTAATTTCACAGCCATTCGATATTCTTCAGCTGAGAATTGTTTGCTTAGCTCTGTACCCCCATTTTTAATAGGGTTTTGATTCTCTGGAGTCGAACTTTTGTGTGTTCTTTGTATATATATTGGATATTAGCCCTCTATTGATGTAGGATTGTTAAAGATCTTTTCCCCAAATCTGTTGATTGCTATTTTGTCCTAATGACAATGTCCTTTGCCTTACAGAAGCTTTGCAATTTTATGAAGTCCCGTTTGTCAATTCATGATCTTAAAGCATAAGCCTTTGGTTTTTTGTTATGGAAATTTTCTCCAATGCCCATGTGTTTGAGGCCCTTCCCCACTTTTTCTTCTATTAGTTTGAGTGTATCTGGTATTATGGGGAGGTCCTTGATCCACTTGGACTTGAGCTTTGTACAGGGTTGTACGAATGTTTCAATTTGCATTCTTCTTAATGCTGACCTGCAGTTAAACTAGCACCATTTGTTGAAAATGCTATCTTTTTTTCCACTGGATGGTTTTTACCTCCTTTGTCAAAAGATCAAGTGACCATGCAGGTATGGGTTCCTTTCTCAGTCTTCAATTCTATTCCATTGATCTGCCTCCTGTGTCTGTCCCAATACTACAGTTTTTATCACTATTGATCTTTATTACTGCACTTGAGGTCAGGGATGGTGATTCTCCCAGAACTTCTTTTATTTTGAGGATAGTTTTCACTGTCCTGATTTTTTATTCAAATGAATTTGAAAATTGCTCTTTCTAACTAAATGAAGAAATTGAGTTGAAATTTGGATGGAGATTGTATTGAATTTGTTTATTGCTTTTTGGCAAAATGGCCATTTTATTTTTTTATAATCCTGCCAATCCATGAGCATGGAGATCTTTTCCATCTTCTGAGATCTTCAATTTCTTTTCTTCAGAGACTTGATGTTCTTGTTATATAGATCTTTAACTTGTTGAAGTTAGAGTCACACCGAAGGTATTTTATATTATCAGTGACTATTGTGAAGTGTCTTTCCTAATTTCTTTCTCAGCCTTTTTATCCTTTGGTAAGGGAAGGTTAATGCATTGTTTGAGTTAATTTTATATCCCTCTATTTTGCTGAAGTTGTTTATCAGGGCTTAGGAGTTCTCTGGTGGAACTTTTGGGGTCACTTAAGTATATACTATCACATCATCTGCAAATAGTGATATTTTGACTTCTTCCTTTCCAATTTGTATCCTTTGACTCCTTTTGTTTGGCTGATTTCTCTGACCTAGGATTTTCGAGTACTATATTGAATTGATATGTAGAGATTGGGAAGTCTTGTCTAGTCCCTTGATTTTAGTGGGATTGCATCGTTTCTCTCTTCATACAGGTATTATATTTGAGAATTAAAACAAACAATGTGATACATGAAAGTAAAAAGGACATAATTTTTATTAATTCTTTAATCTTTTTATTTACAGTAGTCCCTTTGTTATCCCTTCCTAGTTCCTCAACCCATAACTCCTACCCTGTCTCCAAAGGATGTCTCTACCTATCCCATTCCCACCCAACCAGAGGCTTCAATTTCTCAAGACTTAGGTGTGCTTCAGCTAACTTGAACTCCTGAGAGATCTCTCCAGACAATGAGCCCCAACCAGGCAGAATACACCAGCTGATATGAGGACCCTAAACACATTTATATAGCAGAGGAATGCCTGGTATGGCCTCAGCAAAGGGAGTTTTTCATGAATCAAATTCTGAAGCATGTTTACAAAATATTAGTCTAGATGCATCTTCTTGACCTGTAGATGAATCAATGTTCTCTTTCTCCCTCTTAATTGCAGCATGATTAAGATATATTTTACCTACAAAAAAGAAAAATTATAAAAGAATAGAACAAACCTCTCATTTACCTAGAACTGAAACTGTATTTTTCAGTCTATATGCTTTGCATTTGTATGTAAAATAAAATATACATTATGAAAAAATGGAAGTACTTAATTGTTTGCACAAAACGTCTTTTGTTGAAGTTAATGATTCAAACAAGCAAAAATAATTGAAGAAATTCATGTTAATATGAAGCTATTAATGATATGAAGCACATTAATTTTGTAATGAGCACAGGTGTAATATTATAGCATCTGTATGTTATATTATTATTGGAAGCATTAATGTTCTTATCCCTTGTTGCCTACATTCCGTGTGACAAGTACGGTGGTCCTGAACTACAAACTTTTTACTTGTTAGACTCTATCCACGATTCTTTTTTTTTTTTCCTTTTTTTCTGAGCTGGGGACCGAACCCAGGGCCTTGCGCTTGCTAGGCAAGTGCTCTACCACTGAGCTAAATCCCCAAACCATATCACGAGATTCTTGCATAGCATCTCAAGCTTTAATCCATGCATTTCTGAGATGAGCTTTTGAGAGTTCATCTGACAAATTATTTTGTACTCCTTATTTTCTGCCTCAAGAAACACATTTCCATCTTAGTTTCTGATTACTATCTTGTTCTTTTTATAAAATTATTCAATCCCAAAAACCAAAAATCCAATAGATAAAAATGGGAGTTTTTGTACGTGCTTGAGTCAATCCCTTACAACAAGTGATTAAATCATCAAAATTTGGGTCAAGTAGTTTCCATTTGAATAAAGTGTTACCCATAAAACTGCATTGGGGAGTTATGAAAAAATGTCTAATGGAAAAGTCATAATTAGAAAGTTTCTGTGCATTTGAACATTGTAAATTCTAAAAATGTTAAATTAATTAATAAACTATGAGACAAAAACATAAATTGAGTCAAAATAGGGGTTTTGTATTGAAATATAGGTAAGATTTTTTAAAGACCAAGACATTTATATTATTCATAGTAAATATACGTGCAATACTTTAGACTCCTGGTATTCTCCATGAACTAACAGTATAAAAAAAAAAGCATGTTAAGTATATTCAGAAAATCGAAATGAGGATCAGCTCTCTGTATGTAGCTCATGTACTGAAGGAACATTCTAGTAACTACAAGAACACTAGTCTATACTATTATTTGTCTAGCACTTGAAATTTTTTGTAGGGTTTTAACAAATGCTTTCTCAATAGAGTATGACCTTCAGACAACTTCTATCTCTTAAGGTACTTCTTATTTGTCATTTTTTGTGCTCATAACTATTCCAACAGCAGAAAAAAATGACACAGCCATGCACTATAACTTACTAGTTTTCTCAGCTCCAAATTCAGGTACAACTGTCTACATAGCTCACTTTCAATTTCTTTTCAGGAATGTGGGATGTACTTTGTCTTTTTCCTGTTAATGTTTCCACATGACATTTAGTATAGGAGTTGAGGGAAGGCCCATTTAATACTCATTATAGCAGACACATATCTTATTTCTTAATGGCAGCACTCTGAATATCCAATGGTACTTTCTTAACGAAATGGTGCTGAGACATAGTCTTAAAGTCCATTATCATGTTTTAAATAGCTGGCTGCTTCAAGAAGCTGGTGGCACATAATAGTAATGATAGCTATTGACTTGGTCCCTAGGGTCCAATATCCATGGCTTTTGGCCTCTCCCAAACAATAAAATTCCAACATGGGTATGAAGAGACTGTCAATAATTTTAAAAGGTGTGACTTTATTTTTAAAGCCCCAGTATTCTAAAATGGTTAATGTTTATCAGGTCTGCAACTATTTTTCAAAACTCTGTGGCTATATGTTTCAAACACTAGCTTAATTTTCTGAATCTAGCAGTAAAGTACAGACAAAAGAATAGTTACTTGTGCCTCAGCATGAATGGTAAAAAAGTGTCTTTCTTTTGGAATGAGCTATAAATTCCTCCTAGAGAGACTAGATTCAAGTATCTAAATAACGCATCTACTAAAAAGTTAGTTGCTTTCAAATATTGGAGAATGTAATGAGAGCTAACTCTATTCATATTTCTCTAGAGAAATTATTCAGATATATACTAATGAACACACAAAACTTTGTCATTGCAGGTGTGGGAGTTTTCATGATCATTTTGTCCTACCCAACTGAATGCATTTGAATTTCTGAGTTACTTAGGACGGTTTTTACCTCAACTCTCCATCTTGAATCGTGTGATGTATTAAATAAGAGACAATGTCTGAATTATGGAAATGTCATGAACCCTAGGAGTAATTTATAATATTCTCATATGCTATGGGGCCCTCTGCCTGCAAATTTATATATTTAAGTCATAATTTCAAACTTCAGCTAATGATCCTGGAGATGCACCTTGTATGGTAACCAATTTGCCCAGGTACAATCCTCAATTTAATCTCCCTGGGCCATTATTGGATTTGTAAAATGAAGATCTAAGTGATCATACTATTCATGTCTTGACATGTGACGTTCAGCACCATCTATAAAGAAATGATCGATTCATTTCTTTAGTCCTCACCAGTTGCTAAGTAGTCTGCTCCATACAGTTGTATTTTCAGTTTTTAGTACAAAACCAAAAAAAATAAATAAATGAACTATTTTCTATAAATTACCTAGCTTGAGGATTTGTTTATCAAAAAAAAAACTGAGACATAGTTAACAATAATAATGTTAAAATCAAGCTATAAATTTCATTTGGCCATTTTATTATTTCAGTAAAGGTGTCTTCTATTAATAAATAGCTGTGTCTGAGATGGCATAACTCAGTTGACGTTGTCTCTAGATGAAAACCATGACTGGAATTGCCATTACAATAAGCTCCTTCTGATCTGAGAAATTTTTTTTCATCTTTATTAACTTGAATATTCCTTATTTACATTTCAATTGTTATTCCCCTTCCCTGTTACTGGGCCAATATCCTCTTAGCGCCTCCCCCTCCCCTTCTATACGGGTGTTCCCCACCCCATCCTCCCCCCATTACCGCCCTTCCTCCAAAAATCCAGTTCATTGGGAGTTCAGTCTTGCAGGACCAAGGGCTTCCCCTTCTACTGGTGCTCTTACTAGGCTATTCATTGGGACTTATACAGTTGGAGTCCACGGTCAGTCCATGTACTGTATTTGGGGAGTGGCTTAGTCCCTGGAAGCTCTGGTTGGTTGGCATTGTTGTTCATATGGGGTCTCAAGCCCCTTCAAGCTCTTTCAGTCCTTTCTAAGATTCCTTCAACTGGGGTCCCGTTCTCAGTTCAGTGGTTTAATTATGTCATTCACCTATGTATTTGCTGTATTCTGGCTGTGTCTCTCAGAAGAGATCTACATCCAGTTCCTGTCTGCCTGCACTTCTTTGCTTCATCCATTTATCTAGTTTGGTGGCTGTATATGTATGGGCCGCATGTGGGGCAGGCTCTGAATGGGTGTTCCTTTTGCCTCTGTTTTAAACTTTGCCTCCCTATTCCCCCCACCCCCAAGGGTATTCTTGTTCCCCTTTAAAAGAAGGAGTGAAGCATTCCCATTTTGGTCATCCTTGAGTTTCATGTGTTCTGTGCATCTAGGGTAATTCAAGCATTTGGGCTAATATCCACTTATCAATGAGTGAATACCATGTGTGTTTTTCTGTGACTGGTTTACCACACTTAGGATGATATTTTCCAGTTCCATTCATTTGCCTATGATTTCATAAAGTCATTGTATTTGATGCCTGAGTAATATTCCATTGTGTAGATGTACCATATTTTCTGTATCCATTTCTCTGTTGAAGGGCATCTGGGTTCTTTCCAGCTTCTGGCTATTATAAATAAGGCTGCTATGAACACAGTGGAGCATGTGTCTTTGTTATATGTTGGGGCATCTTTTGGGTATATGCCCAAGAGATATATAGATGAGTCCTCAGTTAGGGGAATGTCCAAATTTCTGAGGAACCTCCAGACTGATTTCCAGGATGGTTGTACCAGTCTGCAATCCCACCAACAATGGAGGAGTGTTCCCCTTTCTCCACATCCTCGCCAGCATCTGCTGTCACCTGAGTTTTTGATCTTAGCCATTCTGACTGATGTGAGGTGCAATCTCAGAGTTGTTTTGATTTGCATTTCCCTTATGACTAAAGATGTTGAACATTTGTTTAGGTGTTTCTCAGCCATTCGGCATTCCTCCACTGTGAATTCCTTGTTTAACTCTGAACCCCATTTTTAATAGGGTTATTTGTCTCCCTGCAGTCTAACTTCTTGAGTTCTTTGTATATTTTGGATATAAGCCTTCTATCAGTTGTAGGTTTGGTAAAGATTTTTTTCCCAATCTTTTGGTTGCTGTTTTGTCCTAACAAAAGTGTACTTTGCCTTACAGAAACTTTGCAGTTTTATGAGATTCCACTTGTCGATTCTTGATCTTAGAGCATAAGAAAAGTTTTGTTCAGGAACTTTT